>NW_027526203.1:308720982-308873742 GCF_048455015.1 Haemaphysalis longicornis | reverse complement strand
GTCCTGTGTGACACCGTGTCAATATTCAGCACATACAGCAAAATAGCGTAATGTAGGCGAGGTTCACCAAAAACCAACCCCCTTTTGGGACTGCGTACTGTTTAAAACATTGCCCTCTAGCTCCATAACACATTTTGGTAAGCAGAAGGCTATTGTACCCATGGGCGTCGCCAGAATTTCGTCTTGAGGGGGGCACATCCGCTGCATTGTTGGTGTAGCTTCGGGGGGGGGGGGGGGGGGGGGTTGGAAGCAAGTTCTTCTTTTGCACCTGCCTTCCGACGCCCCCGATTGGACCTGAAGGCTGTTTATGTTTTGTGCGAAGGAGGTCGTGAATACCGACTGGCAACACTCGAGGCAATATACGTTTTCACTCTCGCGTGAACAAAATAAATAAGAAAATGTAATGGAGGTGAAATTTTTACGCTTGTAGGCAGCATTGTTCTAGGCCGTTATAACGTGGAATGGGCACAGAGAAGAACAGTCGTAATGTGCGTATTCAAGATGAATGCTCACTGAGCACCCACACAGCACTGGTTTGGGCCTGAAGACAAGCCTGAAAACGAGACGAGACGAGACGAGACGATACTGTATGAGTAAACGTCATGGCCAAAAAGACAGAAAACATGGGAAAGCCCGCCAGCACTGATATGCACTCTCTACACTACAGAACAAACGCCTTAGGCAGCAGGAACGCTATCCTACAACGATGGTCAACAAAGCCGTTCGGCAGCCTCCCGGAGCGCGATATTGGCGGATGTTTTGAGCAAAAAAATGTTCGGAACTTCCGACATTCACTTAGTGATGGAATTGCCATCAACTCATTTATTGCAAACCCACTACTTAATAAGACTTACTTCTCACAGCGTGTAAATAATAAGTGTTGGCGGGCGACAAACCTATGCACGTCTCGCTTGACAAAGGTCTGCCATCTGCAACCAACCGTAATTTAAGTGTACCATGAGGAGGCACAGCTTAGTCGTTAAAGCCATTTGATTTATACGTACACTCTCAGCTGCTTACGAGTACTCTTATTGTATCCATTTTTTGAATAATATTCCAGTTTCTTGTGTCCGCATCTGCTTTCTTCTCCCCGCTTTCTGGCGCTTCGTGGTCTTCTTGCAGTTTCAGCACAGGAGCAATGGCACGCCGATAACGGTTGCTCATACAGTGCTGCTCCTGTTCCCCGGGCTCAGCAGTATGGTTAGGCAATGCTAGAATCATTAGTCGACTTTTCTATGGGAAGTAATGACGCCTTCTCCCGCAATGGGTATCAGCGTCTTATTCGGACTAGAATAAGAAGCGGGAATGTGACGCCGGTTCTCGTAAAGGGAGGAAGACGGGACGCTGACTAAGCAGTTCTTGAGTAATCTTTCCCGCATTAGAAGGCTGGGAGTCTAAAAATCCGTAATGGGTGTCGTTGTTTCGGGTGAACTGTCTCAGCTATGGTGAGGACAGTTATCGAAAGCCCTCTTATAAAACGTCGTTTTATCGATGGAAGTTTTCCAAATCCCCTTTACTGAATGGGCTTCAACGAAAATTCTTCTTTAACAAAATTTGTATCACATCGTTTTTTTAAAAAAAAAAAAAACTTCATTTGTGCGTTTTGTGTATCTCCAAAAAACAAGATTCAAGGTTTTATTCCCCAATTCTTGTTGTTTACTTACCGGCGCAGGTGCAGCTGTAATAATGCATCCTCTCCCGCTAACGGTATCCCGAAACGTTGGATATCACGACATTTTAGCCTACCTGCTTATTGCTTACTCCATTTTTCTCTCAACACCATTGCTGGTAATTCAGTTGTTCAAATACAACATTTCTTGACACTAGCGCGTCTAGTGCGAGAAACCCAGCCGGAAAGTTAGCAGTGGCATTTTTTGTTTTTTTTTTTAATTTCTGCGTCCATCTTTTTATTGCTACGGTACTTACTTGCTATTAATTACCAAGCAATCGCATGCCATTCTAAGTGCCTTTCTTAGACGCTGGAGAGACCAAAGTTGGTCCCAAAGTGACTCTAAAGGGGCCATTCAGACAAAATACAAGTTTGTTTTTGTTTTATTCGAAAGATTTCGTGGTTTATAATGCCCTCAGCAGTTGTCCGGCAGCAAACGATGCCGTATTCACCGAGAAATTAATCAGTTTAGGCTAAAATTTTGATTCTCCCGCTAAATCGCGTTTATTCGAGACGTCTGTCATGATGTCATGAGGGCGGGTGCTCAAACGAACTTACAGTGCGTCATTAGGCTCTGCAGCCTTGCTTGCCGTCAGCCCCCCCCCCCCCCCCCCCCCCCCCCCCCGCCCCCTTATATGGCGCTACCATAGTCAGCCGCGGACCGTTGTGCGCCGTTGCTTTGTTTCTGACCGTATTTGCACCTGGCTTATTTTTGTTACGGTAGAAAGTAATTGTTTCGTGAAATATAGGGTATGTTTGACAAACAGTGTCACGTAAAACAACGTCGCTTATGCCAATCGGCCAGTGTCGTGTAAGCAACTACAAAGCGGCGGACTGCTGTGCAGCAGAAACAAGCATAGTGCGCCCAGTTCTAACAGCAGTGTGCACTGCTACTTCTGTGTTTGCCTGTATTTTCGTAACTTTTATTGTCTACCCCACCATTCATATTGCTGTAAAATAAATATGTATTGCATTTAAGCGCAAATAGCTCGTTCGGCAAGCTTATAAGCCCTGCCTTATTTGCCTTTGCTTGTGCCGGCCTCACCCAATTGTACAGCTGGGCATATGACATTATAGGTTCCGTTGCAGGAAATCAGCTAGTGTGTCGCATGGCCATTCCCTTTTTTCCTAATTATATAGCTTAGTTGAACGAAATGTGCGTTAAAAGTGGTGTCAGTATGATTCTAACGAGGCAATCTTTCGAATGAACCAAACTTGTGTTTTGTCTGGATGGCCCCTTTAACTTGTAGGCTGGTCTCCCCTTCCCTCCCTTCCCCCCTCCCTCATCTCTCTCGCTTTCTCTATCTACATCTCTTTCTGCACATAAAGCAATAAAGCATAAGCCACTAACGCACGTTCCGTTTTATTAACTGTTTAGGGGCTCAGAGACCGTACTTTGTGCTGTATACCCACTCATTGTGCTGTGGCTCCCGTTCTCCCGAGCCAGAGCTGCACTTACCGAGCAGTGTGCACAGAGGAAATACTAGGTGAAAGATAGCAATTGTCTGTTTCACTTTTAGCGCCTCCTTGTTTTACCGCCTCCGGTATTAGCTTCTAGGGATTACCAAGCTTTACCTTGCCACTCTCGACACATTTGTTTGACGGTGGACGGGCAAACGAATACGGCTCCAGATGTACCACTCAATGGCGTGGCGCTGGTTTAATAACGAGCCGCTTCAGAAGGCTAGCCTTGGCCGTGAAGTAATGGCCTGGGGTAATTTTAGTCGAACAGGAAGGCGCCAGTTACAGAAAGCATCAATGCTCGCGGCCACACTATCTCCGTCGGAAATCCGCGTGTCAATCTATATCACAGACATTTACAAATTCTTTGCAGGATATTTCTGTTTAATGACGTTTTTAGACACTAACAAAGCGAACATTAAGTGAATGCACGAATAGTTCTCAGATAACGCGACTACAAAAAAAAAAAAATGGCGCAGCTTGCACTAGTGGTGCAAGGCTGGAGAAACGGCAGAGCTGGCGGCCCCTCTCGCTTCGAAGGAGACCAGGCTGTTCAAAGCCAACGCTACTAATAACCAAAAGGAAATAGTAAATCCAGAATGGGATGATAGCTCAATTGCATAGACGCCGGGTGCATAACGCGAGGGACCAAGGATTCCCACCACGGGAAGCGTTTTTTTTTTTCTTTCCAATGAAAGATTTTCTTTTCTCGTTGGACAAATTACGGCCGGATAAAACATCTCCACTGTTAAAAGTGGAGGAGGGGATGACCCTAAATAAGGTAATCGCGAGCTATTGTGTCAACTTGTATATATGAGCAATCTCCGGACCAAGAGTGAGCCCTAGCCGGGGTATTAATGCCCAGGTTGTGAATTTGTGCAACTCGAACTGAAAAAATCTGTGCCTGAAAAAGGTTGTTTTAATGGCTGTATCGCTGATAATACACAAATTAAAGCATAGAAGTTTAATTTAAATGTTAGATAATGAATTAACAGGGAAAGTATTGCTAATAAAATAAACTTTATGAAAGCAACAAACAGTATCAATGTGTCAATATACGTTGAGAGTTTTTATGGACGTAATGCATTGCAGATACCTGACCAAATAAAAACTCATGCGCATCAGGTTAACGGAATGGCGAATAAGGCAAAATAAAGACTGGAAACGGCACTAAAAGCACCAAAACCCAGTTTAAATAAAACAAACGTAAGTGGTTCGATAAACTATCTGGGAAGCCTCTGAGCCCCCGAGTTTAGTCAAATTAACGTAAAACGGGCGCAGATGGTTCCATAAACTGTCTTCGAACCCTCTGACCCGCTTCACGAGAGTTTAGTCAAGTTAAGGGGCTTCCGAGGCCGGTGCGCAGTTTGTGCCACTTTACACCGCGTTATAATTTGCCCACCGAAAGCTGTCGTTTAGGAATTCTCTGTCAAGATAAATATCCTAGAATGAGAATGCTTCTTGGGTATCGCTAATTTTCTGCGGAATTATAGACCTGGAGCTTCTCCCCTAAAACTAACAGTTTGCGGAAGTAAATGTGTTTAGAGGAAACACGCATAAGGCTTGGATGTTATATGTCTTGCAAAAAAGTTACACAAAAATATCAGTTCATTCCTCCCCCTTCCCTTCCCCCTTACTCGAAGATATTTGTAACGTAAAATGTGATCGCAGCAGTATTCATGAGCGCAAAAATACACACCCAAACGTCGTCAATAAGTTGCTGACGTCACGGAGAAGGCAACGAAGGTATATACGACGTGCAAAACTATAGCATCAGCTAGTTATGAATTTTGATGGAAAAGTGGGAGCAATTATGATCATGCTCAAAATTTACTTCAATTTATATGATGCAAACATTTATCTCTCTCCGTGACTGAAACTATGAATTTCTTCATCTAGATAGACAGGAATGATTTTAGACTCGAATCAGGTTACTGTCCCAAACAACGTTCATTGTAAAGAAGGTATAATCAGTCCCTGATTATCAGCAGAAACGAAACGAAGGGAAGAAAACGTAGTGAGGGCGTTATTGATATCAAGCTTGTTTTACACTGTATTTTCAACGATTGCTTTAAAGGGACCCTGCAACACTTTTTTGAACATTTTTGAAATCTTAAATGCTTGCAGAACTCACTCACCCAACACATTCAGTACTTATATTAGGGGGTCGCAAAGTACCTCAGTCAAAAACTACTGCTTTATGGCCGTCAGATAACTTCAAAACTCGCTCAAAAGATTTTCTCTCTTTCCCGGTCTCGACGTTTTTCGACGGCCCGAATTACGTCCTTAAGGCCATGTAGAGGCTTTTGGCCGGTTTTCCTTCAGTTGCAGCAATGAACGCTTGTCGATAGCGACTGTAAAAAGAAAGCCACAAAAACAAAGCAGAAACGGAAGACTTATCTGGTGCGACGAGCAAATCTCGCAGTATCGCTCCATGCTGGCGATAACTATCGCTTTCGTAGTGCTTCCAGACACGAGGGAAAGAGTGAAAGCATTTATCGAAAGTGTTGCAGGGCCCTTTTAACAACTGTCGTATACTCGTTGCGCTATTTTTTATCCTCGTGCGCAGCTCAAGGTTGCACGAGCCGCTCGGAAAAGGAGGACGTTTTCGTGCAATATCAGCACCCTCTTTTCTTATCACTTTTTACTTTTTTTTTATTTCCCTATCCCCCTTCTACTCTCGGCAGAAGCATCAGGTTACTTTCCGACGAACGTCCTTCGTGAGGAATCATCCTATCAGCAATGTTTCACTGTCACGAACAGGCCTATTACCAACCAGTCTATGACAAAACGCCATCTGACGATGGGGCCCAATTCCCCAATGCACAGAGCAGGAGCTTACGACATTCACCGGCTTAGTAAGCGAGGCTATGAGCGTGCGCTCGAGCAGCTGGTAGATAGAAGTTTCACTGCACGCCTGCCTAGTTAGAGTACATCGACGATGAAATTTTTGCGCTGAGCAAACGGGGACTAACGAACGACATACAACTGGTGTGGGTTTTACAACTGGTGTGGGTTTTACATCTAACATCTGGTGTGGGTTTTACAAGAAAAAAAAAACCTTTAAATGCGCTCATTCGTGTATGTCCTTCCTTAGTCCTTGTTCATTTGCTGTAACAATTCCATCATTCGGCATGCACGTGTGCGTGTGTGTGTGGGTGTGTGAGTGTGTGTGTGTGTATGTGTGTGCGCGTGTGTGTGTGTGTGTGTGTGTGCGTGTGTGCGTGTGCGTGTCTCTGTGCGTGCGTGTGCGTGTGTGTGTTTGTGTGTGTGTGTGTGTGTGTGCGCGCGCGCACGTGCGTGTTATATGTTTGTACTTTCCGACAACCTAAATTTTGTCACAAGAATTTTCCAGTAATACGTAGTAATGTAGCGCCCAACGATATATCGCCAGCCGATTTCACTTTTGACGCAATACGCGTTCTGCTCATGCTTGCAACTAAAATTCATGAGCGAAATTAAACTTATGCATTTAAGAAAATTTGTGACCAGAGTTGAAAAAAACAAGGCGTGTCCAGTATAGAGACTCCTCTTCGGTCAATGGCCCTTACAGGGTTCCCGCTTCAATAAATGTGTACGTTTTATAAAATATTCTTCTTGTTTCTTTACCATTGGGTACTTCCAATGGTCACTGTCGCAACCTGGGGAAAGAAAAAAAAAACGCAAGAGCAGACAGACTACAAGGAGTCGGGGAAATATGAGACACATCGGTGTGCTTTTATTTCCATCTATAGTCTATGCTCCCAGGGCGAGTGGACGCCATAAACACGTCCTACTACCGTAAATTTCATTTTGCCTGGATGATAAAGGAGACAACCACCCCGCGCGCATCCGAATAGCCGATAGTGAGTAAAGAGGGGGGCAGAGGGTAGGCCAGGTCACCGTGTGCGAGGCTTTAATCATGTCGGACAAAAGAGGCAACCCTGGACAGCGGCATTCTTCATTCAAGTGTTACGAAACAGCTCGTCGAAGCAGCGCGTTCTGTCCCCAAAAGGCTCGTTCGTGTTCGTTGCATGCAATGGGGACAGCGCGGTGCGGTTCTGCACGGAGATTTCATTTTCCCTGCCTGGCATTGTTCCGGGTGAAGAAACTGCAAGCGTCCGCTCGGGAAAATCGTGTACACCTGCTGACTGTATGCGCGCCTGGGTCGACGAGGGGCAATGAAAGCGACTTAGCTACATTGGAAGCCTATGAGCGGCTTGTAGCTAAAAATTTCTGCAGCATCGGTAACGGTGACAGAACGATGTTCTGCCACAATACGTTACAAGCCACTAGGCTTCTTTGGAAAATTCTGTTCGCATGAACACGAAAAAATAATATTACTAGAAGCACTTTAATCCGCTTATGTGCTTTGAATGCGAGACCATTACCGCAGTGGGAATTACGAGAATGAGACGTGAGCCAGGTGCGCGCTTTCCAGTGGGTACTCGGGAATTGTGGGTGGGCATGTTGGCCTCGCCACTAACTGGGAAAATCTTAATCGGCTGAAGACTTCCGCGGAAAGCTGCCATTGTCGTTGGCCAATCTCCTTGACTAATATGTGACCAGTTTGAAGAGCATTCAAAACTTCTAGCTCATAAGCTCGGAATGCGTATTACGGTAGCTTTATGGAACTAGCCGGACACAGGCGCGATGCAGCATTGAAGTGTCGCTACAAAGAAATCTATAATGATTTTGAACTCAAAGCACGTAAACGAACTCGCGTGTACTTCAACGCCATGTTCCGTGTGGCGTGCGTTATGGTTAATTCCCTTACCTCTCCCCTTGCGTTTCTGGTTTTGATTCCCATTACCGCTACTCATGGCAATTGTCATCATCATTAGCCCCAGTTGTCATCGCCATTGTCAGCATCAATGCTTTTGCACCTTTTGAGATGAAGTGACACAATAGATCGTTCGGGAAGCGAGGAATCTGAATCGGTATCTTTGTGGATCCGGCATGACACACAGGTGATGTAGCTGTAAGCTACGGCCAAGGGAAACCATAATGCTATCGTATTCGAAGCACGTGAGCCGACTTAAGCGTACCTCGAAAGCCTTGTTTTGTGGGGCTTAGGTGCAGAGCAGTGGTTAAGTCACTGGACTATCGCCGTGCGTCCCTCGTTGTTTCTCGCTCCTGCCACGTTTTTTTTTTTTTTTAATTTTACACTCAAGACCCATTGCAATTGGGGTCTACCCGCTGATCATAACGGCAAGTTTTCCGCCTCAAGCGGCACTTCCGAATCAAAAGAAGACAGAAGAGAGTCCATGCATGGTAGCAGGTTGTTAGAGGCCTCTGCAGTTTGCGGCACCTATCTGTTTGACGTTTATGCGTCGCCACAGTTTGCCATCAAATACACTGTTGCTATGGCTCATATCCCTCATCTTGGCCTAAAGAGCGCGATATAAACTTTTGCGATAATTCATTCCCGGCAAATTTAGACAATGAATACCTGAAATCGCGCGATCGGCTTTGGATTTTTGTTACGAGTCTAAGCTCTGATGGATAGCATCCTACAATTTTACGCTGAAGACAAGTGCCCTAAAACGTATAAATAAAGTATTTATTATTCAACTTGGGTGCATTAGTAAATGTGTGGGAGTGAGTAACCTTAGTATCCAACCTTAGTATTATTAGTAGCAAGCTTGAGCTGGGTACGGAAACGAATTTTGGATGCATCTTTTACTCTAATCTGAAACACTGTGACACCCTGCTTCACCGCTCTGAGCAAATATGCGTTTGTGTGCGCGGAGATATTTCACTCATTTACTTGCAAAGATTTTGTTTTCCTCCAGTGCTCGTGAACTCGTAATTTTGTTTACATCGGCAGGTGCGTTGGCGTTAAGTTTGCTGTCTCGCTTTTGTCACGCTCATTTCAACTCATGATTTTCTACAGCAGAGAGCCAGGATGCCTGAAAGATACTTCAGGCATTGCTTTATGTAAACATACAAAAATATAACCAATCAAACTGGTCATTATGATAAAACTATGTGCATGCGAATTTGTGTTAAGCTGGCTACTTCACACGCAGTGTCCTTATTCCTAGTTTGAAAACGACGTTTACCTTTTATTATCGCGTCTTTAAGGGCGTTTAAAGATCCTTCAATTTAGTCAGAAGGAAAACAGACTACTCTATGGCAGGTCCTACAACCACAAAAATCAGTTCCCTACATAAGAAATACAGTTCGCCGTTTGAAAAGGAAAGTCACTCAGGAATCCTTTGAAGACACAGGTGCATTCGTAATGCATTTCGTCCATTCCGACGGGGGAGCAGGGAGGATTCAGCCGTTGGATGTCCTCTGCAGAACTATGGCCTTCCCTGAGCCAGCGGAATTCCACCGTTTTCTAATTACTCTCATGGCTCTGGCCAGTATACTTCACCTCCAGGCAGTACTGGATGAAGCGATGCGATGAAGCTTCTCCTGGCGTTTGCTACAATCCCTTGGTAGTGCGCTATTGGTTGTGTCACCGGCAGTTGTTTCTGCTTCGCTTTGCATACGTCGCGTGAAACGCCATTTTTAGATTGTGCCAGAATGTCCGCACCTTTAACTTCCTTTCACCTGGCGCCTACTCCACTAACATTACACCACAGTCTCCCACCAAAAAAATATTGAATAAGAATTCAACATTTCCTCAAGCACTGTACACATTAGGAATGGCTTTAACAGCTGCTTGAAAAAAACGTTTTTCTCTAGTTACAGTGTTGTTGTGGTACTGGCGAAAGCCGATGTTTTCCTCTGCACATACCGAACAGCGCTACATGGGACGCTCGCGAAAAGAAACTGTCGCGCTATGCTCAAGATGCTGATTCACATAGTTTCAAACGAGACACATAAACGGTTATTCACGGGGAATAGTGTCTGCGCTAGGCTTCGCGTCCCTGAAGCAACACATCAAGTGTATTCTCAGTTTTTGTAGTGAAAGCTACCTACCTCGGGCACTCTTCGTGGGGTGACCAGTTTTGCCCTTGAGAGCTAGAGGTCAAACCACCCCCCCTTCCGCAAGCGCCCGGCATGGAGCAGCGGCCCAATGGCGGTGAGATATAGGCGGCAGGGGAGAGATAGGCTTATTCTTGGATGAAACCAGTTCGAACTTAAACAAAGACAAAGGAAGTAGAACGCAAGGACAGCCGCTGGTCTAAACACTAATGTTCAGTATCAAAAAGGGTGAATATAAACACTTAACACAAAACAATAGAAACACTGCGCACGAGCAAAACAAGTTTACAATTGCAAGCCACGGTGATAAAACAACTAGATAGACGCCGACGACAGTCAAGGCCCACACAGATATTCAATCTCTTTGGGATGAAGACACACGCTTGCTTCGCTGACAGACTTGTCTACTCTTTCTGCTATGTGGAACGCTTCCATTTTTGTAGCGTAAGCTACACTGGCCGAGGTTGAGCAGTTTCGCGTATGCCGTGAAGGGCTGTTCTGCGCAAGCGCGGGGGACATTGGATTGGATTCGATTGGCTTGGCTTGGCATGGATTGGATTGGATTTGGATTGGATTGGATTAAAGTGGATTGTGTTGGATTGTGTTGCGTCATAGCCGCGGCAGATGCTCTGGCGCCGGCGCGTGCCCAGGTGTGCGCCTCAATTTCGGAGTAGCCAAGTCTGACGCTGCACCGGAACCGCTTGATAGCCGTTTCGCGTGCCTCATGAAGAGGCGTCCTGAGCATACGCGAGGAGCCGTGACTGGACTGGACTGGACTGGATTAGACTGAATTGGACTGGACTGGACTGGACTGCATTGGACTGAATTGCTGAGCCTTAGCTCATGCTACGTATATGCTCACATAGCAGAGCTAAGCCACTACTAATTTTTTTGCGGGGGGTTTGTTCAGGGAGCTTAAATAAAATCTCATTGGCTGGAAAATTAGGTTTACATCCACGGCACTTACAACAATGTGAAGAAAGGTAGGATGACCATTCATGCTCTCTGAAACGCAGGCCGATAAACCGTGTTCCCCTTCCTTTGTCCTCGTTTAAATTCGCGCTGGTTTCATCCAAGAATATGTCTCTCCAACTAGCCCATCTTGCAACCCTTCTGGCTAGAGATAGGCGTGGAGGGAACGGAGACTTGCGCGGAACCCGTGTCGCCACCTGGCGGAGGAAGGTGAGGAGGGCGCCGCCGCAGCGATAAACGCGCGCCACGAAGGGAGGCCACGAGGCCACGTGCGGGGCAGAGCCGTGTGCGATGAAGGAAGACGAACATCCAGCTGTCGTAGTTCGTACAGCGGCGAGGCTTTAAAAACACCGTGAGGCGAAAAAAAGAGTATCAGTAAGCAGTGTATTCATCTCTAACATGTCTGTATATCATTGCGAAAGCACACCTCGACCCCACCTGGACAATGGGCCTAGCCAAGGAAGGGAAGCTTTCGCTATCAGCTAAGGTTAACCAAAGCTAAACCACAGCAATTTAAAAAAAACAACAGATAGCCTTTCATGAGCTACCTAAATATTGCGGTGTGTCTCCGTCTGTCTGTCTGTCTGTCTGTCTGTCTGTCGATTCAGCTGCCCGGCCAAAGTAAAAGAACGCTCGAACACGGAGTATGCCTATATAGGAAGGACCGTTCCAAAGTACTAAAACTGCTGGCATGGCTCTAACATGGTTGCTTTATTCATCGAAAGGAAGCCTCCGCTGTATTTAAGGCAAACTGTAAGTTCATAACAGAGAGCACCAGCTTTATTGATTTTTGTGACAGCAAATCACAACAAAAAACACGCGTTAAAAGCGGAGTCGGAAAAAGGGAATATCAAAGCAATGAAACGGAAGATTCTAGCGCATCCTGTTTCAAGCATAACAAAAAAACAAAAGATCAAGAAAAAGCCGCGGCTTGTCACCACAGATGATGCGCAAGCTCTGCAAACACAGGGAAATTGAAGTGAATGGAACAAACATTCGTTGCATATATTATGAGAAGGACGAGAGGGGAGGACAAGAGCGTCAGGAGCAGTAGGAGAACGCAGGAGAGGGTACTACCCGGCAGGGGTGGCAGAAAGTATCGCCTTCCGGCGACATTTTCGGCGCAGCAAGCAAATACGCGGTCAATTTTTTAAGACGATAGTTTTTCTCGGCTTACTTAAACGAAGAAATTTTAACGATCTGTGTGTCTGTCTGTCTGTCTGTCTGTTCAGACCTCCGGTCAAAACTTGGAACAACTCATCAAAAGAAGTGCAGTCGGTTCCCGTTAATACGAAGTTCATGGGTGCGCGAAAAACTCCGAATTAAGCCAATTTTCAATTATCCACAAAGGACAAGAATGGACATTTTATTACTTTGATAGCTGACTGTTTATATAAAAAAAGTTGTAATTGTAGTTGGCTTGTGCCTGCAGAATCTGGCTGCGGAGAGTAAATTCTGCAGGCTGTAGATGTGTCCTAGTGCTTCGGCGTTGTTCTCTGCAGTAAAAAACCTCTCCACGAGGGAACGGACCACCGCTGCATCAGCAGCCCGTTGTTGTGGATCAGTTTCAACGTTGTCGTCGATGTCACTTTCGTTACTAGTCTTACGGGGGGGCGAAAAATATGATTTGAATGAGCGTCTGCGTACCCAACGTCAAACCGCACACAAAGCTGTTTTTGCAGTTTAAAAATAGCAAGTTTATCAAACGTTCCGGTGGCATGGATGCTTTAGATTGAAAAAATACTTTTAATTAACTGATATTTTAGGCTTGTCGCTCTTCCAATTAGCGAGAGTGTTTTTCTATTCTATTGAAAGCTGAGATTGAGGGGCCTTCACTTCGCTTCCAATAACCGACAGTTCCAATTAAGCGATTTCGAATTATCGGGAGTCGACAGTATATATAGGCAGAACCGTTGCAAACAATTAAAGTGCTGGCGTTAACTAACTTAAATGTTAGTCGACTAACCTAGCGCCGTTAGTCGACTACCGTTAAGTACCTACATTTTGAAGAATGGTGGTTACCCAGATTTGCAGCAGACGAGATCGGCTGCAGCGACAGAGGAGAAGTGCGATGCCATGCGATGGTGTAACTTCCTTTAATTTTTATAAATCCTACCGCATGCACAAGGCGCGCACACGGCAGCTACACATGCCGTGGGCAGGGCGCGCAGTGGCGTGAAAGGTCGCGTGAAGCTATCACATGGCATTCAGCGAGAACGCAGGGGATAAACCCGCAGATGTGCTCTGTGAGTGCACCTTCTGTGTCCCCCGTCTCTAGCGTGGGATAGGAGCTCAATCGGGAAGACAACGGTCTCTCGCTCTGTTTCTGTATTCGTTCCAGGTTCGATTCCTGGCGGGGTTAGTAACTTCTTTTCAGTTGACACCAACGGTCGCGATAGAACACTTGGGGGGTAGAGGTAAAAACCCTCGCTTTAAAAGAGCAGAGCTCTCACTCGTGCGGTTTGAGGCAGGACGCGGCGAGAGGTCCAAACAGATGGCCCGCGGGCAGTGCAAAAGCTGTAAAATTGTATATTGCATATAAGAAACCTCCATTCAAATAATCACGAGCGGAGTAGGGAGGAAAGAGGGTGAGGGGTGGAAGCGGAGAGCGGAAAAGTTTGGTGGCAGGGGCGGCAGACGGGTAACATTTCTCGACGACATTTGCCGTGAATCAAGCATATAAGTGTCGATTTTATTTATTTATTTATTTATTTATTTATTTATTTATTTATTTATTTATTTATTTATTTATTTATTTATTTATTTATTTATTTATTTATTTATTTATTTATTTATTTATTTATTTATTTGTTCGTTTATTGTTACCCGACCAACCACATAGCTCGTCATATTTTTAGGGTCGCATTCAGCACAGCATAATTATGACGAAATATCCTGAGGCCATACGCGCTGTACGGGCTTTCTCTCTGCCGCTCCGGATGAAGGCAAGAGAAAAGTGTTTACGAAAAATATAACGGTTCAGAGGCTCATTCGTGGTGACAGTGGGCCTTGCATTAGGCTGGGAAGTTTTCTTTTACTTACTTTAGGACAAATGGTGAACATAAGAGGTTGCACGAATTATATGAGGGCAGCGTTGTTCTGGAAAGGATGGTGGCATGGCCTCATGGGACTTCCTTTTCAGGGAAAACAAGAGTCTTTTTTAAACGTGTAGTTGTAGCGTGAACGCTATTGCCTCGGCGGATACATTTTCATAACATAAAACACACTAAAGGGAGCCTGTGAAGGCGAAATTTTCAGCAGGTGCAACTATAGTCGCTTTTTAGCGAGGCACGGGGATGGTTGGGTCTGAATCTGTTCAGCCTCTTTTATATGCGGTTATATTCTGAGGGAGATTGTGAAATCAAGGACACAACTGTACAGGGTGAGAGGAGGAGTTTTGATGTCGGTGTAGCAGTCCTGTTGATCCTAGCTGTAGTCGCAAAACAACAATTCTACGGGTAATGTGCTCCACAACTAGCCTGAGGCTAAGGACCCAGCCACTGCTGTTTGTATTTTGTAAATGTGAAAACTGCACAATAAACTTCAACAAACTTCAACAACAACAACAACAATTCACCTCAGTGGCATTAACAGGTCGAACAGTTGAAAACAGGTCGCAGTATATGTCGCTAACTGACGTTATGCTTAAAAATATCTAAAGTGACGCTTTCATTGCCTCACTGATGGCGGCAGTAGGGAAACCGCACTGAAGAAAAGCCAAATTTACAGAATGAGGGGACACATGATGATGGGTTTCATTACGATGAGCCTAAAAAAAATGCTGCCTGCTGTCCGAATCAAACCTGGGTCACTCGCGTTATGAAGCCGACGTCTATCCGATTGCGGCATTCTGACACTATCGACGAAGATTGGATTTTGGACAATGGCTTTGACTTAGGTTGGATGGGAGGAAGCTTCGCGTTTTAACCATCTTTCTCTTAAGAAAGCAGAGTTACTGGATAAACTCCCAATAGGCCCCATGTATCGAAAGCCGGTCTACGGTTGCCCCCCTCCCCCCCCCCCCTGCGCCGGGGCAGCATGGGGCAAGTTGATTAGCCTGTAGTCTGTCGGTAGAACATTGAAGTAGTAGTCAAGCGCTTGCGGCCGCTGCCGTAACTCATAAAAAGTAAAGCCACAAAAACACAGGAAAATTTCACCTAATTAATGTATTCTAATTTAAAAAGCAATCTTTATTGTACAGAAAATTTTGAATAATAATAGTTCAGCGACGCTCAGTTTTTGTCTCCTAGGTGCCGCACGCGTCGACCTGCCCCTCAGCTTCCACGGAGCAGGGGATGGGGGGGGGGGGGGGGGGGGGAGGGGGGGGGGGAGAGGGGGGGAGGGGGGGAGGGGGGGAGAGGGGGGGAGGGGGGGCTAGCGCCGCCCGGATTCTGAAGCGGAGTTTCGCAACTGTATTTATTGAGTAACTCTGTTAGGAACGGGGAATTGATTTTTTTTTTGTCGCGAGTCTTGCTGCAATCTCTGGTCCGCGTGATCGGACGCTTAAAATGACGCCGAACGCTTAACAGTGCGATGGAGGCATTTGGGGGCACATATCCCGAACAAAAAGCGCGATCTTAATTATTATTAGACGGGCCACCTTTCTTTAATTCTCGCCTCCAATTCCCTAACCGTGAAATGAGCCCGAGACTGATAGTCTGAAAGGTTAAATAGCGAATTTTCACAAACTGAGCTGGTTCCCGTGATTACGTTTCTGCATTCTGACAGCAACTGAGTGCGCTGCCTCTGCATTGATCTAACTTTCAGCAGTTTTAAAACATCTGGCGCAGGTTAAAAAAAACTGCCCTGTATTTCGCAGTTACTATTTTGGGGAAGCGGCTTGCCCCATCATCGTTAAAATTGCGATGAAAGCTTGCACGAGTGGGTACTTTCGTTTTTAACCTCCGTCAAGAAAGCACCATGCAGCCGGGGCTGGGAATCGAACCCGAGGTATGCCCCATCTCCATGTCCGGAAATGAAGCCGGCACTTGTTGCCTATGGTAGCAAAACGTATTCGGCATTGCACGAAAGGGGCGAGAGAATCCCAAGAAAAAAAATGAAGTGGCCCCAAAATTTGTAAAATTGCGAATAGTCAGAAGGAATGAATACGCAGCCATCGAGCAAACGCCGAGGATAGTTGCTTTACTGTGGCAATTCCCAATTTTTCTGAATTTGGGGTTTCCTTTTCGTTCTCTCACCGCGGGTATTGAACGCCGAATGCGTTTTTCTGCCTTACGCAGCAGGTGCCGGCTTCAATTACGGAAAGCGTATTTCTGATCAAAGAAATAAAGAGACGTGGTGCGAACGTTGTATACCCTTTTGAATTTAACATTAATGCGTGACCCCCCCTCTGTATTCGCGGGTCTCTTGTCAAGATGCCTCTACGACGCATCAAGCATTAAATGGCCATCCTATGCCGAACGCACAAAGTTACACGATCGACCCTTCCCGATTGATTTGACAAAGAGCCTCAGTGGTTCTCTTGACTGATAGTGG
Organism: Haemaphysalis longicornis; assembly: GCF_048455015.1. Lineage (NCBI taxonomy): Eukaryota > Metazoa > Arthropoda > Arachnida > Ixodida > Ixodidae > Haemaphysalis > Haemaphysalis longicornis. The sequence goes on along the minus strand of NW_027526203.1, from coordinate 308,857,226 downwards.
TTATATTGTAGAACAATTTATCAGAAAACTTTTGGGTCATATGAGCACCATTTGAATTTAGGAGCGCTGAGCGGAAGTGCCTTGCATTTAAAAATTCGCGAAAGATGCTGGGGAGTATTTGCCAGCCTGCAGAAATTTTTGTTCAAATCTATATGCATGGTTACTTGCTAATTCAAGAAGCATCAGCAGGATTCATAGCGTTTTGCTTGCAATAAAAAACTTGAATTCCGCGATTTTTTAACATTTTGTCCACTTCATTATTTATTTTCTGTAGCCATTTAAAAAGGTTGGGCGGCAATTTGCTCTTCAGATTTATTTAAAAATCAATTTCAAACCTCGAAAGCAAAATACTGCCGCTAGATAGAAACTAAAACGAATACAAAACAACGTTCGGGTCATCCTCACTTCGTTGCTGCGTGTGGAGTTGTCTAAGCACCAATACACGACACAGGTCGAAGAGTGGGGACACCTAATAAGACATGTAAATTATCACACCAGTCTGACCGAGAGTGACAAAAATACATTGCTGGCTCGAAGTAACTTAATTTGAACTGATATTTACCCCTCACGTTGGCACGGAGCTCCGCCCAGCTGAGCGTGAGGCCGTAGGTTTGACTTCGCGCGGCGCTGGCAGATGCGCGGAACAATCGGCATGTCATGCAAGGAGGTATTCGGCGCACGTGAAAGATCCCCAAGGCGCTCTAAATTAATCTGTTGCCCAGCAGCCTGGGGTGCCGCATAGCCAACGGCGGGGTTCGGTGCGTAAGATTCTACCTTAAATTGGAGAGCTGACACTTGAAGTCCGGACACAAGAACTGCGCCTGTCTTAAATTTAAATTGCATCGCGTTCATTTCAAACGAACAGGACAGACGAGGCCGCATTGCGCTCACACATCGACATGCGAAATTCCTCGCTAAACCCCGCACATGTCGAACGAGGAATGTCTGCATACTGTGACGCCGTTATGAGCAGCTCAAGGTTTCCTCTATCTGTGCTTGTGTGTACTTTTGGCTACGCAGGACATTAACTATATATCGGCGCACGGGCAATAGCACAAGGCGTGCATTTGCGCGGTTGTCCCAGCGCAGATTTTATTTAGTACTCTAATCACGTTCTTGACCTCGTCATTCACCAAAGTCACGTCGATCGGTGGTTCTGGGCTGTTGTGGCAAAACCCATCTGGCGTAATTTCCACGAGTGCAGTCGTTTCATTTACTGTAATATCTACATCAAAACAGAAGTACACAGGACTCCGCGGACTTGAGTCGTAAATTTGGATTGGATTGGAAAAACTTGTATTGGCCCGGTGGTTAAAGTCTTACCCTAAAAGTTGAAAATTGTCATTTTTATAAAATTCGTAAAATATTTATTACTATAAGAAGATAAAGAGTTTCGCGGGCATTTACACCGTTACATATGTACCTTAATACAGCCAAAGCAAACAGCGACAGAACGATGCCATCATCTATTTTTTTTAAGTCGATAAACTATTGTCACCAAAATTGCGCCATTCTTACTTTCATTTCTATATTTTGATATGTCGATGCAGTGTTTAAGAAGTATGCGCAAAAAAAAAGGTCGACAGGAGCGCGGAGGGGATGCAACGCTGTGAAATTTTGGGGGGAGGGGTTGGGGTTGCTCGGACCACACCTGTCAACGCACCCAATCTGAAGCAATGTCTTACGTTTGTAGTACGAACTGCGGGCACAGGTTGTGGACGTTAGACCCCAAAGCATGATGATTGGCCTAATGCATGGCCGTCGCATAGACGCACCGCTCCCTCCCTCTAATGTGTATCAACCTTTCAAACAAGCGGGCTGTAAACTGGGAAGTGCGGGAGGCTTCCCCCATAGTTTTCTGCATCCGCGAAATCGGCCTAGGTCGGCTTGTAGTGTCTTTGCCCTAATGAAGATATTTCACCTACTTGAACCCAATTCTCGCTGTACCAGCTTCGGTAACGTTGCTCCGCTGCGCGGCTAATCACTGGCCCCAGCAGATGCGCATAAGGGAACGCAACCTCGAACGTTTGCTTAAATGCACCGTTTTGTTACGGGCCATAAAATAATGGGTCGAACCACGCCCCTTGTAAAGTAGCACGCGTCTGTGTCGGCGTTGCGTTACCTCGAAGCAGAACCTTTGTTGCATCAGACGTTAAGCACAAGCAATTAGCACGTAGTCCTTTATTGGCTGTTATATATAAGGCGCGTGGAGTGAGGGTGTACACCGGAGTTGTTTCATCGCGGCGCGACCTAAGGTGCTGCTCGCCCGTGCGTGTTGTTGTATGGGGCGAAGGCATTGTCACTAGGCTTCTGCTACCAGTCAACAGCGTTACTTTTCGTTGTGAACAAATGATGGTCGTGCCGACAGAACGTTGTGAGCTCGCCTGTGCCTGCTTCATGCGGCGTGGGTTAGGTGGCGCTACGTGCTCGTAGCAAGCCAGGCCGCTCATTATCACTCGTGAGATGGGCCTCTGTGTTGTCAGCTACTCTCGCTAAACGAGAAGTCTTTGCTAACAATGTATCCCATTATAGGAATCACTGATGACTGGATTCACGAAGAGAGCGTTTCGCGCAGGTTCGTCGTCTGCTTCACTTACTTAAGAAAGGAAGAGGCTCGACCTAATAGACGAGATGTTCAAGTTACATTACCGTTTTTGTTTTTATTGCAGGAGAGGTATTTCGAAACGTAGCACGCTGCTTCTTTTACCAAGGCTAATAGACACGTTCAGCGGCGTGTTGTGAACATTAGAACTAAGAAAAAAAGCGAGAATCATAAGATACGGAACAAGGGCAGTAAGCAACATTGGATGAGGGACAGCGCTTGTTAGTAGCGGATTAAGTGGTGACTGGCCGTCCATGGGGGCTGGGTCCTTAGCTTTGAGAGATATCAAAGTCCAGTCGATTTTTCTACTGAGCGACGGTCACTGCGGCCGATTGTTCTCAGAGTAGTCTTTTTCGCTGCTTAGAGCACTGCCCCGCAACCGAGCACAGAGGTGAATCTAAGCTCGCAACCCGCGAAAGGGCTTCGTTATGTATCATGCAATCGGTGTCGTTTGCGACGGCGGTAGAGGGCCTAAGAGCTTCCAAGCATGCAAGGTTGTGAGCGTGCATGCAATGTACGCGGCTAGATCAATCGTTCTGGGTAGGTCGCGGAGGGAGTTAGATGTGTATGTCGTCAGAGGAATATCAAAGGGGAATGATTGGCTGAACACAGACGGGTAGTCTGTAGTAGAAAGCTCTGTATAAGGTGGACGACCCTTTTTGCGAATTTATCCGCAAAAATGAAATGACGTTCAACTGCATCATCACCGCAGTGACTCATTAAGTTTCCTGATATATACCGCCTGATTTGAAACCTGTGTTATATTATCTACTTCTTAAATTTTCCGGGAATTAGTCGTCTTCATCGGAAGCGTTTTCTGATAGGATCTTAGTTGAACGTCACGTGCTTCCGGCTCACGAAATGGCGGTGTGTGCCTTTCTGACGTTTTCATTTAACCCCTCCAGTTCTGAGGTGTACCTGTTTTGTGGCTTCGCATTGCATGAAACCAATGGTTAGAGTTGAAAAACTATGCGAAAGGTACCGAAGAAGACGACGCACTTTTCAACTGCTCTTCCAAAAAGATGGCTCGTGGATTCGCGTAAAAGCCATTCTATCTTCTGAATGGCTGCAACGTCGTGACGTATTCTAAACCTTTGGCTGGGATTATGGTCCATGTTAGTAACTTTGTAGGAAGTCAGTTTTGGTCTTTATTGCCAAAAACGAGCCAAAAGGGTTCCGGGGCTTTCAGAGGCGTGAATTTTTCGCGAATTTCCAGCAATCACCGTTTCACAACCACGTGCTATTTCAATGTGTCTACTGGTAAATGGATCAAAATTTTGACTATTTCAAGGGAGACATAGGCCATCATGAAAAGCACATGTCATATTTTGTTTTTGCAAGTAGCAACAAAACAGTAGTTATTGGTTTTCTGTAATAGCATGACAAAGGAGCACTTATTGTAGTCCAGTGTTTGACGGAATACCGTCTGGTCAGGTCAAAGCATGTTTGCAAAGAAGAAACGTAGGTCACTGGCCAAATCCAAAAAGCAGTTTGACGTTTCCGTACCCCTACGGGTACTGAAACTGATTGTGAACAAGGTACCCGTACGGGTACCGAAACGTTAAACTGCTTTCTTGACTTAGTCACTGACCTACGTTTCATCGTTTCAAACAGGAGCACTTATTACAAAGGGCCGAAGCAGCTGCGGGCGGTTATACTACAAGTAAGGTTGTTGGTCACGTGGTCAAAAGAAGAAAGAAAAAGCAAAATGATGATTGTGTACAGTGACGTGCTGATTGAGTTACAGCTTGAAGAGGGTGTTAATCGGCAGCATCCGTACGAATTTCATACTTCGCGGGAAGCGTTTCGCTGTCAGTACCGCATATCACAAAACCGATGCTCACCTCCTAAGCTGTGTTCAGCAATGCAATTTAGATTCCTTCATGTTTATGTCAACACTCATTTTATGCTAAAATATTTAGGATAACCTTAAATTATACTTAACGATATTTGGTAACAACTCTACACAATGGATGGCGGTATCAAGAACATGCCTGTTTTTAAAGCTGTACGGGAGGTTGCTAAATTTCTCCCAGACAAAGAAGTGTTTTATTGTGAGTTTTCATCTAAACGGTCAAAGATTGAAGTCATTTTAAGTGAAAGCAAGTAAAGCGAAGCACAAGGCTTTGTCACATTCGCTTTGAGACTAATTTGTCAGATGTCATTGCTTGTATTACAGCGGCCGGCAAGCCAGAATACGGAATGTGCAAATGGCTTGCTAAAATGGGCTCATGTAGCTCAGTCTTGGTGACTACAATAAAGGGTAAAGTTCAAGGGGTACACGTTAACACAACCGCAGTAACACTGTGCTAAAGCTCGCCTTAAAACACGCACACACAAGTCAGCGCCTTGCCCAAAGCGGGAGCTGTGCATCCGAATCGTTGTTTAACTAGTGATAGTGCAGTTAGCCGAACTGGGCATTCAAAGTACGCCCACTTAAGCATGCGGCCAATTCCGTAGTGACATTCGGGGGCTAAAACATTACCTTGACAACTTCTTAAAAAAAGTAGACATACGGGTGACAATATGAGTAGCTCGGCAGTTATTTTCTTTTTCGAAGGAAGCGGTAACGTTTATTGGCATTCGGTGATTGTCACGAATGGGAAAATATTATAAGGAAACGCGTTTAGTACCTATTCACAAAAGGTTCGCTCCAAGCGGTTCGCTCCAAGCGCATATTTTGCCAACGCTCACTTTCGCCCTCGTCTGTGTGTTACTATTATTAACTTTTGGCCTGAGGGATAACAAGGGTGTAAGAGAAGGAATTACAGGCCTAAACGGAGCCCTCTCAGCTTTCGGAGGAAACGGAAGCACCATGTAGGGGCAAATCATCCTGAATTCTAGCTTAATGCTCGCACACTGCGACATATAGCTGTATGCAGACATGAAAAGCTTAGACTCCTAGGCAAAACAAAACAAAAAAGAAACATGCAATACCTATAGAGTCTGCAGATGTCAAAAATTACCATTCTAACCAAGACGACGGGGCCAGGGTTGTTGGCGGTCGTTGATAAAGTAATTTGGCGTATATTCGCACGACAGCCGTGTACAGCCGCGGAGGTGAACCGCCATGGTCGATATTTCACCAGCGCCGTATCCCAATAAACGAGCATACGGGACGAAGACAAAAAACAAAGCCTACAGTAATGCGCGGAAAACAATAAAGCCTGGTTGAAAGAGCAAAAACGTGCAAATGGGGTCAGTGCATAGGGAAGCAGTTACCTCGGAGAAAGAAGGGTTGCAGTCATTATTGCCAACGCGAAGCAGCCAACGCTGCCGGGGCGACTTGGAGGCCGCCATTAGTGCTGAAGTTGTAAGTGTTGTTCAAATATTCAGGCCCGCGAGGTCCAAGCCCAAGGCCCCACGGGAGGCATTATGGGGTGCCACGGCCCTCCCTTCGTCATTGGTCTATTATTATTCTCGCGCGCGCTTCAAACGGCCCCCGTGCTAACACTCGGGAACAAGGATACCTGTCGAGCCTTTGCTGCTGTCCGAAACAAGCCACGCAACATCCGCTCGGCCGCCTCCCGATCGCGGTTATCGAGGACCGAGGTTCCGCCGGACTGATTAAAAGTGTTTCCCTGCGATGTCAGACATGCTCCGAGCCGGACAGACTGAGTTCCGCTTCTCCCTTTTTTTTTCCTTTTTCTTTTTCATTGTGGAGAGTGGTACGCCGAAGCCGGAAAGCGGGCCGGCTAAATGTCGTTCCTATTCGGCCGCTTTTAATGTAGACTAATTTAGTTACGTCGGGATCCATCGGGGTATACCAGAGAGTATGAGACTGCCGCTAATTTGCATAAATAAGTGTGCGGTAAACCCGATTAGGCGGGTCAAAGGAAATTGCCGTGACTGTAAACCAGCCTACAGACCGTACCCCTCGAGGAAATGGTAACAGGAAAGCAGAAGAGACAGAAAGACTGAAAAAAAAAACGCATAGTTGGAACCTTTCGTCGCCGTCGGATTAGATTCCAGCGAGAGAGAGAGCTGTGTTACTGCCATTTGTAAGACTATACGAATTCACCGAATCAGTTTTGTGCTTTGCGAACTAGCTCCGTGTTTTATGCTCAGTAGAACTGACGCAAATTTTGATTGCGTTTTGCTCGCGTGTGTTGATTTCAGTTTCCGTCCGCTTTATTCTTTTATAAACCCAAATGATTATCTTGCGTCCAGGTATCATTGCTTCAGCGCTGCGTGTTCCACGTCGGCTCATTTAGGGAGCACACTAAGACTTCAAGCCTACTCAGACACAGGTAATTTCCATGAGGTATCAACGTACGCTTTTCTTGGCCACGTTCTTTCTTTTTACAGTCTACACGAACATTTTTAACACGCATGGTACTAATTAATTTATTAATTTAGGACATGTCAGAATGCACACTACCCGAGAAGTGGTGGATCAGTGCGACTGAACCGTGCTGGTTATGTGCCGGAGAACATTTTGTTACCTCCAGTAAGCGCCCCTTCCAAAACTCCCGAAGTTTGGTGAGCGCTTTGGTTAATACTTGTTGGCATGAACGAGCATATGCATCACGTTCTGTGCGTACTGGGACAGTATTATTTGCCGAATGCTCACTTTTTTCACTTTTTCTTCGCGTCTCGTTGTTTTCGTGTTGTTCTCTTAGCAGTCGTTAGTTTGTCGTATTCGATAAGCGAACGGAATATGATCGCGCTAGTACTGTTCACTTCGGCATAGAATAATCTGTAGTGCCCATGTTACGTAACTGTTTATAGAGATTCACTTTACTACTTGTTGTTTTAAATGACACTGAATTTACTGACATACCCCTCCTGTTATAATACCTTTCGAGATTGACACTATTCTGAACTAAATAAATTATCTGCAGCACCACATCATGAGCAGCATGTTTTAAGAGAGACCGCATTTACAGGAAAAGCTCTCAAAACACTTTCAATAACGTCCATATTAAGTTTCAATGTTTACTGCCAGCGGTATGCGTCTTACATCAAAACTACCAAAAAAAATTCAGAGCCCTTCCACCCTGCGAAGAGGGATGGCCAGCAAAGCTGCGGTGCCGAGCCCCCACGTGAGGTTTGATTGGGTCGTAGTCCAAGGGGTGCATGAAGCAAAACACGTTTGCTTATAATTTGCGATTGAGCATTGTGCCTGGTTATTAACTGAAAGCCAGTCCTGTCCAGTCACTGCTCCTCGCGTATGCTCAGTACGCCTCTTCACGAGCCACGTGAAACGGATATCAAGCGGCTCCGACTTGGCTACTTACTGCGCAATTGAGGCGCACACCTGGGCACGCGCCCGCGCCAGTGCGTCTGACGCGGCTATGACGCAACACAATCCAACACAATCCACTTTATCCAATCCAATCCACATCCAAGCCAAGCCAAGCCAAGCCAAGCCAAGCCAATGGAATCCAATCCAATGCCCCAGCCTACTCTCGCGCTTGCGCAGAACGGCTGAGAAATATGCTCGGCACCCTAGAACGACCCTTCACGGCACACGCGAAACTGCTCAACCTCCGCCAGAGTAGCTTACGCTACAAAACACACAGGAATCGTGGGTAGAAATTCATTATAGCGCGGGTATGATAATCACGGCGCATGCTCTATGAAGGCCCTACTACCTTTTTAATTTTGTATGATTTTTTCCATGCCCCGGGGGTGTTGCGCGCAGTTTTACGACTCCGGGGATTTGAGTGGGCTCCGCAACGTGGCGCTACGCTCGCTAGCGATTCCTGTCTACATCGCTCTTGCACCGGAGACGATCTGCTGGATCCTAGCCATTTACAGCTTTGCTGTAATAGAACCCCGTACTACGTGGCGCGTCGTGTTCGGACCAACGCTGCTGGCCGTCTCCCAACACGGCCCAAAAGGCTGCTGGGCGAACACAGTCAGTCTCTCTGACCGCATGCACTGTGGACGGCGAAGTGAAGAGAGAAAACTGACCCCGTAGAACGGGGAATAGAGCCATAGCTTCGCCGGATGGAGGCACGACACACACTGTAGCTTGGTAATGGTGGTTGTGAAGGCTCTTTCGAGTAGGAGATGGACACTCTACCCCCTACGCCTCCTCCCTCCCTTCCTTGGATTCGTGATCTACACCGGAAGCCTTACATCGATCAAGGACCACTACTGTCCTTCATGTTAAAAACTTCAGGACTCACAACAGCTCAACTTGAAAGTAAGACAGACTTGGTTAACGTTGGTAGTAACCTCGGAAAAAGGCTACACTGCCCCCTTTGTCGTCTGCGATGATTTATACTATTACTTTGTGCAAAACCTCAAATTGGTAACTACATGTATGAATTTTTATAATGTTGGTAAGGTAACTGGATCATTTATGTACTTTCTTGTTCTATGTTCGAGCGACAAACTGTGTGCGAATGAATCTGATAGTAGGTACTGCGCGGTTAGATCATAAGACGAACTAAAATGTCCCAACGAACCTGCCATATGCGCTTTTGTGTGCCGTACACGTAAAGCACTGAGTCCGTAGCCACCTCACACGTTCCGATGTACCTTCCCATGAAGAGTTGTCAGATGTTCATCTTTCCTCCGCATCCATGACAAAACATGCAAGAGCACCCAAATTTAGGTGACGCAACAATTAGTCCCCCTGCCCGCACCACTGAGATCCCGAAAAACGAGAATTTCTCGTAGCCCCGCGGACGGCGTCCGCCTAGGTGGAGCGCCGTCCTTCAAACTCATACGTCCTTTTGCAATTTCCTTATCTAATCCATCCATCCAGCCATAGGATTCCTCAGGAACACTTCTAGTGCCGTCTCTCGGTAGACACCCTCCTACACAGATGATCGCGTTGTTCAGGCCCAACCACATGCAGCGTACTTTTGGCGTTTTCACGCGTCGACGTCGTCCCGCGAAGACGCGCGTTAGCGTGCGTCGCCAAAAATGCATGGCGACGCGAATTGACGCGCGAGCAGCGCCGATGTCTATGCTCGCCAGATATCGACGTCGACGCAGCGCGAGAAAGCATCGGAAAGCGGGCGGAAGCGTCCGGGTTTCCGGCCCTTCTCGTGGTTTGGGGTCATTACTTTCAGCAGAAAACAATCACTTTCTTTTTAACTTGCGGTAATCGGTTGCCTTGAGACAAATTGCAAGCTATTTCTGTTCGCAAGCGCTCATTGATTTGTGGCTTGTTTGGCTTTCATCGGGGAGGTCGGGGATTTGCGATAGCTTTCTGTGAGTAAAAAGGGAGCTCTGGCTACATCGTTTGTATTATTAGCATAATGTGGCTTGTCTGCACGATCGGTGCGTGACGGGCAAGCGTTATCTATGCCAGAATTCTAGCGGCGCATTCCAGTCCATTCGTGGCTACCGTGGCTAGCGTAGGGAAGACTGGGGATGTGCGATAGCTTTTCTTGACTCAAATAAGGGAGCTGTGGTTACATCGTTTACTAGCATATTTGTCCTCGGCTCCAAGATCGGTGCGCAAGAAACAAGCGTTATCTCGGCTCAAATCTCTGAAATACGGAAAAAACAAACCACGTACACTCGACAATATTCATAAACATCCTCGGTTACAATACGGAATTATTGGCGCCCCGTCCCGCCTCCTGCTCCGTTCGAGAGGTTGGGTGCTGTGCTTCTGTTTTGAAAGTCCACGGTTCGAATCCTGGAGAAACCTCAGTGTTATTTTCTCTTTTTTTGCTGTTAGGGTTTGATCAGCTTTTTTTTGCAGGGTAAGCAAAGGGTGCCAGAGTATCTTGCCTTTTAACCTACAAATGACCTTCGACGGTGATCTGAGTATCACGGCAGCGCTGAAATTTATTTTGTTTACACTTTGGATTCGTGAACCCTATTGATTCATTGTAAGGTTTAACGCACCGACGCAATGCAGGTGATGAGGCACGTCGTAGGGGTGGGCTCCGGATTAATTTTTACCACCTGGGGATCTCTAACGTGCGCTGAAATCTCAAACACACAGGCGTTTTTGCTTTTCGCCTCCATTAGAAAATCGGGAATTCGTGAACCTGCAGTCACTACATAACATGAAGGTTAAATCAAGTAGCAAGTAAAGAAGTTGTGCGAAGTGAGTCTTTGTTTATCATCCCATCTTATTTTGTTCAGATTTGATGGTGATGTCTTGAAATACAATTCGCAGCATTTAAATATTTGCCCGCCAACATACTTAGCAGTGAATAAAGAGGGCCAAGTGATCTTTTTTTTCCTTGCTAAAGCTAGGGCCTTGATAACTGCAGTTCAACAATCGACAACAACTGCTCGTAAACGACTTCAGCGGGATGGCGGGGTTAATACAAACGTGTCATGCAACGGACGCCGACGCAGCGGCTGGCGCGCGATTTCGCCGGTCTCATGCAGTTTACTCGCCCTCCCCTGTGTATCTGCGCGTTGCCGCCGAACGACGCCGACGGTAGCGCGACGCGTGATTTCGCGTCCATGTGGCTAGGGTTCTGGCTGTCCGCAGTACTCGCCCAGTGAAACTACAGTTATTCCTCTTAAACTAGGCTAGGATGCCTTCCACCTGAGTTCACTCACCAATTCAAAACGCTCGTTTCCTGTCCTGTAGCGTCACTCTAATCATTCTTTATTTCATGGCTGATTGGGTCACGTAAATTTTCTTTCACGGCATTTAGTACGACCCCAGGTTTCTGGCTCATAAGTCATTACCATTATTTTTATTAGCACAGGTAGACTAGAGTTCACTACTTTAGAGCGCTTGACGAATGCACCTCTGCCCATAGTTATGCTACGCCTGACTTCTTTCTTGTGGTTTGGATAGGCACTTACAACATGTCGAGGATAATTATATTCATCCACCACTCCTAATATTGCATTGTCTAGGCTGAAGAGGGCGCTTTCTTCGTGTCTATATAACATTACTTCCGGTTTATTCATATTTATCATTGTTACACATATTCAAGTAAATATTTTTTATTTATCTTTAACTTTAGCGCTGAAAACTAAGTTTGAGGGTATGCACACACACACGCATGCACGCACACACACACACACACACACACACACACATGCACACACACACGCACACACACATGCACGCGATCCCGCACGCACGCACGCATATCTTTCGTAGGGTTTTATCCTGTGCAAGGACGCTCGGAGTTCCCTTTCTGGTCAGTAAACTTGGAATCTCGACTGCAAATTGTCCGCCTGCGCGATGAAAGTTCATTTTTGACGTGTAAACATCGAAATAAAGTTAAAATAAGCAAACACTTCCACGTCAGAGGTTTTTGAAGCCATAGCGTCTACCGATACGGGAAAGTACGATTAGGGGTGTGCTACAACTATTACTAACACTATTTCGGTTGGCCGTTCGTAAGGTAGGTGTACCGGGCGCACTTCCCGACTGGACTTCACCTGCGTTTTTTATGGTCAGGTTCCGTTTTTTTATTTAAAAGCTCTAGCTAAGCGATCCCACATTCTCATTACATTAAATAAAAGATGTAAAACTAGGGTCATAAGTATACAACCTGTGGGGTTCCCAGGACGAGTAATTGCCTCCCCAAAAAATAGATAATGGTATCCACCGTGGACCGTTCCGTCGTCCGCATCGAACGAAGCCAATTACTTATTTATCCCTTTGCAGCAACTTACTTGCCTTCTCGCTTTATCTTGATGTACGCTGCGACACGTAAAACGTTAAAGGCGCAGCCCCCTAGACACATTGGCTCTTGTATTCTTAGTTCACGTTGTCAAGAGCCCTACTTGTGAACCGCCTTAACGGGCCTACATTCGAGCGCAATAGGAAGAAATACGTATTCGTCATTTGTATGCTAAAAAAAAAGCCAGCTTACGTTTACATTGAGCGAGGCTTCGTGTCTGGATGCACATTTTGCATAGTCCTTCCCTTCTGCCGTTCTAAGCTTCTTGTTGCCAGATCCGCGAAGAATTTATAAGGGGCGTTTGATTGGTTACCTTTTCCTTTAACTTCATGTCTAAAAGCAAATGTGTTAAAGCTGCAAGCAACACTGGTATTTTGGACTGGTCAAGAGAGGGCAATGCTCCCTGTCACTCATTACTAACGTCAGGCGAAGCGCCATTCTTCTTCCCTCCCCGAAGCACATAACTGCTCTCGCGAGAACATTCAGCGGATCTGATTATGAGCAATCACAGAGGGGACAAGGACAAAGCAGCCTAGACACGCTACCCAGCATATCGTTTGGCCAGAAAAATCCGCTCTGCGCGGTGACATCATGCACTGTAATCGTGACCTCCTGCACTGCGCGATATCTCAGCGCAGGCCAAGTTTTAAGGCGAACGCCTCGAATGACGCATTGAGCGAAAAAGCTGGCGTCCGGTGTCAGTAACAGAAAAAAAAATCACGCCATATCCACGGAATGAATGATGATAAGTGGGGCGAAGCTCGAGAGGGGGAGATCATCGGTAACCGTAACTCTCCCGTGAAAGTTCGCCCATTACATCATTAAGAAAGACGTAAGACTGTGTACGTACATTGTACAAATCAACTTTTATTTTCGGAGTCAATGCTCCCAGGCCCAGACCTGGTGAAAGACCCCGCGCCATCGAGGACTACCCCGCACCTCCACCACAATTTGTCACGTAGGATGGGACACAACGGTAAAGAAAGAACTTTTATTTAGGGCGAACTTGTGCCCGAACAAGACGAGAGGAAACGAGCAAAGGTCCTTGCGTCTCGTTCGATCTCCGAGAACGACTGCCTGCGTTCGTGGCGTATCTCTTGCGTGATCTCCCCCTCGCAGTGCACGTGCGCTCGCGCCTCCGTTGGCGAACACAGACAAGCTCGCGCTCCCGGTGCCGAGTTTGCGCTGCCGGTTGCAGCCGGTTCTTGCGCGTGCAACGCGGCCCACTTTGCGACATCTCCGAAAGCATGCGGCGGTCACGTACCACGAGACACAAGGGATAAACAGACCCATGGCTTTAGGAGCTTCGCCCCTAAAAGTGCTCCCATGCAATCCGTACCGATGGTTAACCAGCGAAGTTGTAACGTACACCGCCGCCCCTGCCGACCGTGGTCTTCTGAGCTGTGCTTCACGCAGTAGTTCGCTGCGCGCGCGCGCTCTGCTGCGAGAGACTCGTTTTCGCTTTCTCCGATGCGCCGTTCCCACTATCCATTGTCGGTAGATGCGAGAGTGCAGCTACGTCGTTTATAAATCCAGCCGATCTCTCTCCGCTTATATCTCCTCTCCAACCTGGTGTTTCTTCGCGCATGCGCATGAGGTTGCGGGGGGGGGGGGGGGGTACTTTTTTTCGTGCATGGAACCACCGGGCTTTCCTTTCGCCTAGCCATATAAAGCTCGCTTTAAAACGGATCATTCGTAAGCCTTCCACACCCCAAAGCGCTGCACAGCGCGAGTTTAAGTGGTACTGACACGAAATTTTCGTGTTTTTTTTCGCTGTTTTGGGTGCCTACGAGCCCGCTAATCATAGGACGACACCGTAGACGGTCAATAGCAGCATAAATAATTATTTGCAGCCTCGTTTATTTGCGTCAGTTTCGGTTTCGACTAAACGAACACCGGGGCGGCCGCCATGGCAGGAGGGCGCTCATGACGTCACCGTCCTCGTCGCACCACTGCCGTTATGGACGCAAGCACGCTCGCGCGTCCAGACCGCCCGTGGTCACCATCTCCATGTGGCGGGCAGCATGACGTCAGTCCCAAAATCGTGACGTCTGCACTCAGCAGAACAGCGCGCGCCAACCGCAGCCAGCGCGTTGGCCACGTCACGGAAGCCCTCACATCGGCAGTTTGTAGCTGGCGTCATGCTGATTGCAATTGCGAAAGGGTATTCGTCCTGCGCTTTCTCGTGCGCGCAAAGGTTAAAATTGATTTCAAAGATGCTGTGCTGAATGGTTACTGTTGAAACGTGCTGGGAGATATCTCCATATACAAAGGAAGCCGTTTAAATGGTTTTCCCCAGATTGAAAATTTCGTGCAAGTACTCCTTTAAACGGGGCAGTTCCCAGAGTGGGCTCCTTCGGAAGGGTTTCATAGCAGGAGGCGTCCCACGCCGCGAGCATAAACACGGCAGATGCGAGAGGTGGTCACCCACGCCAGCACCCCGCATATTGAGGGAGCGGAAGAACGCCGCCGAAAGGCCGAATAGACGAGAAGCTAAATTCATTACTGTCGTCAACCCACCTATTACAGCCAGAGGAATGAGCAGCTCTGCAACTCGTAGGAGACACATCAAAGCCATTCGAATGCGTCAAGGCATATTGCAAAGCAAAGCACCTCAAACGACAAGATTACAAAGCCGTTGGGCAACGCCATGGGGGAAAACAAGGCGCCTCAGGCGTTAAATTGGGCAATCATGCTATCGCATAGATCTGCTCAAAGGCAAGTGCCTTTTTATCAACCCTTAAAGGCCAACTGCACTCAAATTTCACGTCGATGAAATTTATTTTTAATGCGTAGTAAGTACCCCCAAATTAGCTGGGACAGCAGTAGTAGCCCCGAGCAACACCTCGTTAATCAGTAAGAAGCGTTAAAAAAAAAAACTCCGCCAGAGGCCACGCTGCAGCTGCCGGTGGAAACAGCCATGACGCGCCTGTGACGTTCCAGCCGACGGGGACATCTTCCTCTGGCCAGCCACGCATCAGGAGAAACGGTCGAGCTTTGCTGCGCACGCTTCACCTATTCGCCGCCCCGTGCGCGCGTACAGCTTACACGCAGACTTTCTCCCGAGCTGCTGACCGCCCGGCCACTCGATGGACCGCTGCAACGTCACTGCAATGGCCGCGCTCTCCTCGGTTTGGGCTTCAAAATCACCGGTTTTTGCTGACCGCTTGCCGCGTTCCCGCGCGTATTTGAGCTGTTGTATTTCGCATGTTGCTTTCTTTTTAAGCAGACTATATGGAAATAGGGTTTTCAAGAGGTCGAAATTGTGAATGCAGTTGGCTTTTCAAAAAGCCTAGGTTCTCACTATATTTCCCGCGTGTAATTATGTTAATTTTCTTGGTGTTCATCTTGAGGGCCACCTGAAGTTCAATCTTCACACTGATCCCCTCAGAAAGAAAACGGCCTTCAGAATTCGGGCACTAATAGAAGCTCGTCAAATTTTTCTCTAAATGTACTTCTGTCCCTGTAATTTGCTTTCATTCATTCTCATATCAGGTGCGGCATTGCTGCTTGGAAAAACACGTATGACTGTCATCTATCTTCCATTCAGACCATAAAAAATCAAGCGATCCGTCTTGTCAGAATGGCTGCAAGCAGTCTACTTCATGACAATAAAATCCTACCTGTTCGTATGTTATTTTTGATAGCATTGTTGTTTTATCGTTTCAATTGAAAAATACGCAACTGTCTGATTTTATTGATTCCCTTTTTTTACGAAACAACAATGTGGATAGATTTGCAACCAACGTAATTTCTTGTTACTAGTATCGCGCGCAAATAAAGAAAAAATGACCTCTACCTTTGCGACCATTTCTTAATGGAATGACCTGCCTCCTTCTATAAAATCGATATCTATGTTGCCATCATTCAAAAAGTCGCTTAAATTTTTTTCTTTAGAATTATTAGCCGCCTGTTTTTTTGTATTTTTGGGGTTATGTAATCGAGGTACTTGTATTTCGGTTGGCAATGGCTACTCTTAACTAGCATTCGCTATTTTCATTTTTCCTATTCTTCTTTTCTCCTTTATTCCCTTTCTTCGTGTTGATTTTGGTTGCCTGTTGTGTCCGTCAACTTATATTGATTATTCATCCCAGTAAATCGTATATTTGATTGCCATTCACTCGTACTACGTTTTGTTATTTGCTTGAGCTAATTTATTATTTGCTATCACTCATCCATGGTACCGTTACAAGTTTTAACTGTCGGACCTTATTTGGAATCACTAATAAACTTAAACTGAAACTGAACTGAACAAACAACAGAGGTGTTAAGGTGTCCTCGGAGTTTTTTTTGACGAATCGTATGTCGGACCTCATTATTCACCGAATTTGCTCCTTCGGGCTCAGTGACTGGTTTTTCAGACGCATCGTGGAGCAGAAGACCCGCGGAATGTTTTCAGTGTGCTTAAACCCCATGTGACTGCTCCAAGCATAGTTTAGGTGCCTTGCTCCAAACGACACAGAAGGCTGTCAATTTCGCACTTCGCTTTTTACCTTAAGAGCAACGCGTGCGTTATGTGTGGAAGATGCACACCTAGCGTATGCGTAGGACCCACAGATCCCCGCGCGCCGACGCAGAGCAGTTTGAAGGGACCCTGAAACACTTTCGATAAACACTTTCACTCTTTCCTTCGCGTCTTGAAGCACTGCGAAAGCTACAGATAAAGCCAGCACCAAGCGGCACTGCGTGATTCACTCGTCGCAGCTGATACGCCTTCCGTTTCTGATTTTTTTTCTAGCTTTCTCTTTAAAGTTGCTATCGAATGCGTTCATTGCTGCAACTCAAAGAAAACCGGCCAACAGCCGCTACATGACCTTAATGACGTAGTTCCAGCCGTCGAAAGAACGCCAAGGCCGGGAAAGGAAGAAAAATCTTTTAAGTGAGTTTTCTGATGGGCATAGAGCAGTAATTTTTGGCTGAGTTACTTTGCGACCCCCTAATATAAGTACAGGATGTGTTGGGCGACTACGTTCTGCAAGCATCTAAGATTTCAAAAAAAGTTGAAAAACGTTTTGCAGGGTCCCTTTAAAACAAAGGTTGGAATGGTAGCAGCATATCTCCGGTGAGAACAAAGTAAAAAAATAGCGCCTTTTTTGCTATATTCGAGATCATTTATTTTAATACCATCGTGAGTTTGGTGTTTGGCAGAAAATATTAAAACGTAAATCGGGAGGGCCTTCCATCGGATACAGTTTCCGATCAGGTGGCTAGTAAGCGGAAGGGGTTCTCCGGGCTTACGTTTACGCGCACTCTATCGTGCCCAAGTTTATCGAACTCAAAATGAAATTTGGGTGCCAATAACGATAATATATAAATTTACTATAGTAAAACGCCACCACAGAAAAACCTACCATAGCTGCAGTTTTATTTTCTGTGTTTGCTTCTTGAAGGGCTTCTGGAGAGAGAGAGAAATAAACGTTTAATAAAACGAGCAAATTTGGTGCTAGATGGCAGGGGCAGAGTAACGTTTTGACCGGTGGGTGCTTTCCTGCTCAGCCTGAAGGGCTCCCGGAGCGACGTCTTGGCCGGCATCTTTCACGTCTAAACACGCGCATAAGGGCAAGGAGGGATCCTTGCTCCTGTATGGGTGCATTTGGACGGGGGGTAAGGACGGGGGGCGTACACGCAAAGGCAGGCTTCACGCTCTCACCGTTGACATCCCTGTGCTGCCGGGAAGATATTTCAACGTGGTGTTTCACGTCCGGCCCAACCGGACTGTGGTGCTCCGTGGTCGAGCGGTTTGGGATGGTGTGTTACACAGACAGTAAGAGGCCTACGACAAGGGAGGGAGAGGGACAGCCCAATGTTTGTCCACAAGAATAAAACTGTAGTCCTTCCAAATTCCATTAAACTAATTAGCTAGGAAGTATGCTCAATCGGAAATTACACAAAAACGTGTTTTGTTTCGTGCACTTCTTGGACAGAGTCCAGTATCGCTGGTTTTCCGTCTTCATAGAGTGAAGGACACTGATTATTTAGTCAAATAGTATGCACGGTACCAAAAAATATACACTTTGCTGTGATTTGTCGAATAAGCTTGGCCGGCCACATAGATTGATCATTCGAGTGCATTGTGGCGAAGCTAAACCGCAGGATGGCTTTAAAGAGTAGAGGAACTTGTCATTTTGAGGTTAATATGCAGCTATGTATTGCTGGCGCTGGCAACACGTTGAAGTACTATAAACATAAGAAGCGTCATTTATCTTGAGGAAAGAACATCAAAGATCGAGAAAATTAAAGTAGCAAAGGTAATGAATTCCCTCTAAGACAATCGTGTGATTCCGCTACATCATAATGCAATAAAAACCCCAATCGATGTCGACGGAGCGCATTCCGCGAATGATGGTGTCCAGCATACAATTTGTCTTGAAAGATCGATTTGCGTTCTGGAATCACGCAATGAAAGGGACGACACACTGCCACGCTCAATGCTGTCACTCGATAATGTACGTCATTCGCGGAATTTTGCTTTCTCCGCGACATAAACTGGCCAATCGTATGCGTTGTAGTGAAGCCGAACCGCGGGGTTGTCCTAAAGTAAAAACAAAAAGAATATTTCGTTTGAAAAGATCCGAGGATTCATGATGGACAGGTTGCCCCGTTTGGCGATGTCAGGATTTACAGACCCGTTCTGGCTGATTTGCACCAAGCGCGCGCGTTTCCCGTAAGCAGACTGCGCAAAGTGATGCCAAGTTTGTGGACCGAAGCGCCGACAGGTGGATAGGCTAGATAGGATGCTTGCAAGTTGCAGCGTACCAAGTCAGGCAGCCAGCCCACCTTCGCCGACGACATCTCTCGCTCAGAGACAAATTGAACGGAATGAAGCGCTGTAGTTACCCTCGCGGTTCTTTCTCAATTTGGAAGTTTTGCAACTAACCTGTAAAACATTGAAGATACTGCGGACATCTAGGCGGCATCAATGTACCGACGCTCAACCCGCTGGGGGCCAGACCCGCTGGGGGCCCGAAACCCCTACCAAAAGTTCTATTGCATGCGACGGCCTCACAACATACACACTCACGTGGATTGGCCAGTGACGATGACAGCGGGCGTCAGAAGGTCGCAGCGTATTCAAGAATACCGATGTGTCCATGAAAGAGGTGTCACAATAACAGTAGATGAGGCGGCAGTGGTTCGCGCTCACCTTGTCTCCATATCTCTCGGCTTCGTCGTTTGCGACAAGAATTGGGAGCAGGGTTGAACGTAACTCCGTGGTATTCCTGGCTGTCAGCTTTATTATTGGCCTCACGTTCTTAGTCACTTGCCCCCGCCTTCTACACTAATTGCCGTCAGGCTGCGAAATCAACACACCGACCCACACTGCATCCGTATCCTCTAAGGGAGATCGGCCACTGACGGTGACAGCAGCCGTGAGAAGTTTAGCTTAGAAGTTCAGAACGTCGTGCCTAAATAGCGTGCGTCAACAAATGCACAGAGGTACACCGAAAGCCACAGCGAAGAAACGCTTCACTGCAGCAGGCTTTGATCCCCTGTACACAAGAGAACTGTGCTGGTTACAAATACTATAAGTTCGGATGGCATCTGCCCATCCTCTTGATGATGCCTGGTGCATGAGCATCACTCCTTGTTCACTGCCAATTAGTGTTGGTCAATCGCCCATAAGCCTTGAACGGCGTCTGTCATCGTCCCTGGCCAATCCTCCTGGGTTTGTGTATGAGAAAGGGAGGTTGGTGTGAGGCCGTAGCCAAATTGGGAATTGTGAATTGGCCGTGAGCGCCTGATAGCAGCTGACATTGTCATTTTCCAATCCCTTTGAGTGGGTAACTGTGAATTGCGGCTCGGTATGTTGACGCCACAGCCAAACAGAAATGGGTGAATGGGACAGACCCGAACTGACGGCTGCTGTCAGCGTCAGGGGCCGATCTCCATGAGAGGGTACGGATGCATTGTGGGTCGACGTGTTGACTTCGCAGCCTAACGGGAATTAGAGTAGAGGGCGCGGGAATGGCTGCTGTTTTCGTCATTGGTCCATCCACTTAAGTGGGTTTTATGGGCTAGGGGCAAGTGATGAAGTAATAGAGGCCAATATTAAAGCTGACAGGCAGGAATACCACGGAGTTACGTTCAATCCTGCTCGCAATTCTTGCCGCAAACGACGAAGCCAAGAGATATGAGACGTGGTGAGCGCTAACTACTGCCGCCTCATCTACTACCCATGTGACACCTACATAGGTATTCTTGAATACGCTGCGACCTTCTGACGGCCGCTGTCGTCGTCACTGGCCAATTCACGTGAGTGTGTATGTTGTAAGGCCGTCGCAGCCAATAGAACTTTTGGTAGGGTTTTCGGGCTACATGCAACCAACGGGAATTCTGCTTAAAGGACCCGGTTACAGGAATTGAGCAACGGCACCTTTTGTCTCGCCAAGGGAGCCAAGTAACACGTGCATGATGCTCACACATAAAAAAAACGGAAACCATAGATTTATCAAGAGGAAAATATTGGACCGGGTGGACTTTTTTATCTTTTTAAGTGAGATGGAGACGCAATGCCAAAAGTACCACACGGGTTTTTAGTGCATACAAATAAAGGCATCCTTATAAAAAGATGATATTGCATTGGGGAGCAGGTGCATTTCATGCCGCTCCTGACTGTAGTGAGTGTGAGGCATGCGCTACAGCGGCGCTTCATACTGGTTGTCCTGATTAAAGCGAAGGGCTTGGCTGTAATCCCTATCCTCCTGTTGGGGGAAGTCATCCCACGCAGGCAGAAACCTCAAATAAGCATCATAATTCTACCTGGATTAAACGGAGACCAATCATGAAGGGCTTCTACTCAAGCTCCGTTGGCATTCAAACGGCGAGAGTCTCGAATTTTCCGAGCTACTTAAGGCGGCTTCGCTCCGAAAGATCTCCGCTTTGCATTTGCTGTGAGGGTTTCCCGTAATGAATGCTAATGGCTGATGCGGAAGTTCTGCAAGTCGCCCTTTCCTCTCCATCACGAAGCGTAAACAGTAAATGTTAATCTTCTTTGTACGTCATGCGAGGTAACCGCGGTCGCTAGCTGATTCAATTCTTCATCCATATTCACTTCCTCTTCCGTAAAACTGATCCGTGCAGTTTAGCAGGCTTCGGGTGTCTTGTACGAGAAATAACGGCTAAAGAAAACAACCCCCCGTTTTTTTGGAAATAGCACTGGTTAATGAACAAAACGTTCTGGTTCTGCTAAGCAACAATATATGCGGTGGGCTGGAACGCTACATCATTTCAGATGTGATAATTCTTTATAAAAACGCCCCTGTACACCTGCCAAATTTTTAAATAATATCGCGGGAGCGTCGACCGATGGGTGGGTCAGCGCCTTATAATGGTAGTAAGTGGCGAAAGGAGCGAGAACAGATCGCACAGTTAGCATGCGCAGAACGGTCCCGCCAGTGCGACCGTCGCCGGCTAGGGTGTTCCCACAATCACGACACAACCCCTTCCCTCTGGTAATCAACCGGCTGTCTTCATTGCCGCGTGGTGACAGCGATTTCTCGTGCGCCTTGTTCACGGCAATGAAGACAGCCGGTTAATCACCAGAGCGAAGGGGTTGTGTCTTGATTGTGGGAACACCCTAGCAGACGACGGTTGCGGACAGTTCTCCGCGTGCGATATATTAGATGCGAGGCATCTCTTTTACTCGCCTAGTCCCTCCGGCGTCGTCCGGCGTAGTCCGCATCCCTCCCCCATCCTCCTCGCCGCGCCAGCTGCGCGCTAGCGCCGCTCTCACCGCAGCGCCATCTGCGTGTTAGCGCTCGCCGGCGCTCGCTCCGTCGCCGCACCAGCTGTGCGTGGGTGCGGGTTAGCGCGCATCTTGCGCTCGGTTAACACATGCGCATTCGCTGCTCTGCGCTGCTCTCTCTCATTCCGCTGCATATAAACGCGGTAACTGCGCCGATCCGCTCAGTCGTTCCGCCGCCGCTCCGCCGATGACATCCTCCGATGAACACCGATGATTTGAATGGAGACTAACAGGCCTGCTATCGCGATGGTCGGTGCAACCGTACCAAGCACCGGCCACCCCGATAAAAATTTACACCATCTTCCCGCGAGGGGAACCATGAGGTAGATGCGACGCATCGGGGGTGAACATTCTGCGTAAAATATGGACACACAACAACAATGGACACGCTAACATAACGGAAACGCAACGGAAACCCCCGATGCGTCGCATCTACCCCATCCCAGGCGGCACAGAAAGTGTGCCCCAAGACCGGCCCGTCTATGGCCGCTTTCTGGCATGTCCGGCCAGCATCCAGGTTCTGGCAGCCACTGATCATGCGTTGAACTACCAACATTCGGCAACCAGCGCTTCGGTATTTTTCCGTTCGCCCGTGTCCGGACGCACAACGGCACCTAACCGGCTGCCAGATATTCAGTTCTCTTACGGCTGCCGATGTTGAGAAAGAGAACGGCCGAAGTACGGCCCTAGGGCATCCGTTTTTTTTTTCGGGAAGCGGTAACAGGCCGAAGCACGGCTAGCGACCGGCCACAGAATATGCGTATTCTTGCGGCAGTTGGTGTTCGAAAGGAGACCGGCCGGAGCGCGGCTGCCGTGCATTCGTTGTTTCAACGGTGAACCGCGCGTCCGGCGGTAGAATATTCGTTTCCTTCGGGCAACTAGTGTTATGAAGGATACCGGCCGACGTACGGCCCCAGAATATACGTTTTTCATTCGGTTAGCTGTCCTCGGCCGAATTACGGCAAGCGAATGGCCACCGAATATATGGCAACCGGTGTTCAAGAGGAGACCGGCCTACGTAAGATATCTGGTTATACGTCGTTTTTTCGGCAAACGGCATACAGCCGAACAACGGCACGCGCCTGGGCGCCGAGAATTCATGCAAAGACGTGTTTGGAAGGAGACCGACTGATTTTTTCCTGGGGGCAGAAAAACGACGGGGAGCCCCCTAACGACGGGGGGCTCCCCGTCGTTAGGGAGCCGAACGACGGGGACGCGTTTTTCATCCGCTCCGTGTTTCTACGTTTTAAATGAACGAACATCGTTTTTCAAACAGTAATGAGTGTTCTCGGTGAACGGGCAAGGTGCAAGGACTCACTGGACATTAGCAGGGAACGTTTTAGGCCATCGAAATGTCATTTATTGCCACAAGAAGACTGTGCCACACCGACGGGTGAGCTAAGCCTCGCCAGTCATCGCCGCTACGACGCCTCTGCCGCCGGCTTCGTCGACGCATCAGCTCGAGGATATTCGCCCCCTCAAGAAATGGAGAGCATTGGAGACATCGACCCGGCAGAGATGTCCGATCCGAGATGAAGATGGTTCACCAGAATAACTGGCCTTCAAGGGCGTCGAGCAAGCGGCCACCACGCAGGAGCTAAAACGCCACCATGTTAAGGACTCCCCACCAAAGAAAGGCAAGTGCGAGCAAAAGCGCAAGTTATTCTGCGTGCAATTAAACTGCGACAAGCAATGTTGCACTATGTTGTTGGTGATAATCGTAGAAGAGACTCGCTCGCGCATTGGTAGGATCAACTTCATGCCCTGCACTATGTTACTTCATGGGATTTTATGACTGCCTATTTAGAAAAAAAAAACTATTTTAAATTTGCGATAACAACAGAGCCTTGTAGCTGACGAAGCCTAGCTGTTAATTTAGTTCCGATATTTGAAGGTGAGCTTAGCTACTCTTGGTATATGACTCATTTGGTTAAACATAATCGCCAGCATCCTAGCAAGCACGGATTTTGTCAGGATTTTCTTGCTCAACGCAGATTGTTCAGTTCACGCACGATTTGGTTCTTATAAGCTTACAGTGGTTGACTGTATATTCTTTGTTTGCAAAAAAGGAAATTATGGTGTTCCATATCCCCTTCTGCGTAGTACATTTCGTCCTATGAACTGAATGAATCGGTTTTTGCATTATTATTACTATTGGCCCTATAACTTTGTTAAAAAGTACTGTGTAGTTTACCGGACTATAGCGAATGAACGTGATTCCGTATACCTGCAGCTTTATTCGAATTTAATAACATCCTGCTGTGCTGATTCAGAAAAGTTTTTGGATGTTAAACAGTGTGTTAACGTGGCACCTTTACAAGAAAACCTTCATTCCAATTGAATACGTATACCCTAAATTATGCTGCTGTGACAACGGCCGAGGAATATAAATACCTAGGAGTTTATTTAGGGAGTGGTTAGAGGTTAAATAGGCAGGTTCACACCATAAACGTTACGGCTGCATATGCTTTTGTCTTTCTGAGACGAAATTTCAGTGAACCTCCATCTAACTGAAAATAAAAACCGTATTTCACTCATGTGCGCTCAATCTTGGAGTACGCATGTGTTTTCGTGGATCCCTACACCAAAGAGCTGGTTGATACGCTCGAAAACATACAGAATATGTCAGTGCGATTCGTATTAGGTAATTGTCACGCTCAACTTAGCATGAGAGAAATTAAAAGTAAACTGAAATGGCAGGACGTGAAAGATCACAGACGAAACCACAGGTTGAACTTTTTTCGTAATATCTATCATTCGAAAACTGAAGTAGAAGGGGAGAAGTATGTCCAAGCGCCATTCTACATATCGCAAAGTGGGACCGCTAGCTTAAAGCAAATTATTAACTTTCCTTTAAAAGTGGCGCCTTGCGCGATTCATTTTATTTTACATCAATACTGCAGTGTAATTATCTTCCACCTATGATTGCATTAACTGTTTATATTGACGATTTTCAGCGCGCTTTGTAGAATTATTTTGTTATTTTGTCTCATATTTAATGCTTAGTGTTATGTATCTCCCTTCTGTAATGCATGCAAAGGCAAGCAGGCATCAAATAAATAAATAAATAAAACAATGAATAAATAAATGAATATAAATAAATAAATAATAAATAAATAAAACAATGAATAAATAAATGAATAAAAATAAATAAATAAATAAATAAATAAATAAATAAATAAATAAATAAATAAATAAATAAATAAATAAATAAATAAACTTCCAGAGGCGCAAGTTTGCCTCCGACGGGTTGAGAACCCTACGGATTCAACCTTGACCAATAAAATATTTATTGCCCTATTCGTTGCAGTATGCAAGGTTTCCTGTATGCATGCTACCATTGCTATGTTATTGGTTTGAAACAAATTATGTAACTCTAATTTTACGCGTTTCTTTGCGTGATCACAGAGGTATACAACTGCAGCCACCTGAAGCAGGGCGTCATTCGCAACGCGTCTAGAATTTTTTGAACGTAGTATGACATTAGAAGTAAATTAAGTTCTTTTGGACTATTACGTGGTGTGGACCTATACTCATGAAAACAACATTAAAATAGATTGAAAATGAAAGTACCTGTTCGCTCCTTCTTAGGATCAGCCCTGCCCAAGATCATCAGAAAAGTTGATCGAGTAGAAATGTCTTTGCAAGAAAAATGGGCAAAAACTGGACATACTTTTTTTGTGAAGGAGTTATATTAAATGCTCCTGAGTGTTTTGTTGAGAACCAAAGCGCTTCGTAAAGGCATTCACGCCGGTTTTATATACAGCAAAATTGGTCAAGCAACTGTTATAAAAATAGTTTATGTAGTCATAGCATGAAAGTGTTCCGGAATATTGCCCTAAAAGAAATTGGCTAAAAGCGGCGCAATTTATCTCTCTGAAATTCAACCCACTAAAGTATGCGCAATCCGCCGCCCCCCCCCCCCCCCTCCTCTTTTCCCGTTTATTACAGGTAAGCCGCCCCACAGAGGATATCAGGACCTGGACAATACATCTATTCAAGCTCTACAAAGAACTGAATATTTTCTGGGTTGGGCAGTAAAAGAGGCACAGCAATTAAAGGAACGACAATTTGTGAGCACTGTTTAATAAATGAATTTTGCTGTCAACTGAGGCTGGTTTTTAAGCAAGGCTGCGCTGAAAGCTTGACGGCTGGTGGTTGCGCGCGAGCTCACTTTCATGTGGCTGCATTGGACCCAAAATGCTGGGTTTGAGCTGCTTCTGCACTGCGCGAATGAGTCATCTGCTTTCGCGACATGCATTGACCGGCCTCAGTACAGTTAACGTACTGTGGCTGAACTCCAATGCCCGTAGCACGGCCGTATTTCCGGTAGCTTTAGTCCGGCTGGAGTCCGACGACCGCATCTCGGCTGTAATCCGGCGGCCGTACTTCGGCCGTATACACGGGTGGCTTTGGAATGGCCGGAGCCCTACGGCCGGAATCTGGGCGTATGACCGTAAGCCGGTCGACTGGCCGACGGACACTGGCCGTTGGACAGCCATGGGAGTACGGCCGTATACGGCCAAAAGGCCCACATTTTGACATGGGCCGAACATGGCTGCCGGAAAACGGCCGGACAGAAAATCACCGGCCAAAGTACACCGGCCTGTTTTAGGCCGAACAGTCCTGCGCTGCCTGGGATGGTTCCCCTCGCGGGAAGATGGTGTAAATTTTTCTTGATCCTTTCGCCACATTCTACCATGATAGGGTGCTGATCCACCCGCAGGTCTACACTTCCACGATATTATTAAAGAAGTCGGCGGCTGTATGTGTAACCTCAGAATTTCGTGTGGTTTAAATTAATTCGTACTCACCCACCAACGAAGCTTATCATAGCATAAGCGTTGCTTCGGCGCTTGCACCTTCCCGCTTGTTATGCCCAGTATGCTTTTGCGTTGGTATTGAGTCAGTTCCTCTCCTGAAAAGATTTGTCAGCTGATTCCTTGAACACCATTCAGAACAGGCTGATATTCTATCGCATAGTACTCGATTTTCATGTTTCATTTTATGATTGAAATCAAAGAAGGAATGAAGTGTGCAATACCGCAAGCATGGATAAGTTGGAAAGTTAGTGATGAGGGTGTTGGTAGCTTCGCTCCTTCCGGGTCCCAGTTTGGCCTTTGTGGTCAGACAGGAAAGATGAAGCGTAACACAACGCCCAAACACGAAGATGTAAATATTGAGGTCTAAGACGCCTGGACTTCAAGGCGCACCGTACTGTAGGGCACCGGATGAATCCAGACCGTTTCGAGGTGTTTTTTTACGCGCACCCCACGAAGTGAACAAGCCAGCGTCTTGGTTCTCAAGCTTTAATCCGAAAAACAGACGCCGTGACCTGGAATAAACAGACACCGCAGCCTGTATTGACGTCAGCGAAAGCACCCGCAGCAGAACGGCTTACCCGTTAGTCCAGACCACTGGTTAAAACAAAAACTCACAGGCAGAAGAAAACATAAAGCTTCCATCAAGCGCCAAACGAAAAAGTATTCGTTGAAAAAAATGTAATAAGCATGCTCCCTTTAATTAAAAAAAATATGCTTATCGCAGAACACACAAGAAACGGCTCTGTAAAACATTAAAGAAATGTTTGGGGAATACGACTCATTTTTTTTGTCTAAGAAAGCAGGGGTGTGAGCTACCGGGGCATAATAAATCTTCTCTCTGTGACGGATGGCATCGCGGGTTCTAAGTGGCGAAAGAAGGACGTCTTATTTCTTTTAGTGATGGTCTCCTGTTTTGTCCCCTGTTTAGGATGGTGGATTGAATTTTTGGGACAGATGTCTCAGCTGTCGCAGCATCCTGCCATCGTTTGTTCCAGGCCTCTTTCTAAGAAGCAGTGGCTTGAAATAAAAAACAAAAATGGGACATAAAAGCCCAGACGAGAACGACGTTTAAAAGAGATTAGAAAAATAAATCCGCTGCTTTCCTGAAGCAGCCGAAAATGAGGGCTACAAAGAAATAAGCGCATAGACGTTTGTCACAATCGTATGTTTGTACACGCAGGAAATTCAGGCTAATTTCAATGCTTATACTAGCGTACTATTAGCGCAATGCCACACAATGCGTAATTATATAGGATCCCGAATAAGTGATAACTAAGCCAGTGTTTTTTCCCAAACATTTAACATATATACCACGCGACTGCGTATGTCGAATGGCTAATAACGTTCCATTATCAAAATGGCAGGCATGCAGCTTACACCACCGCGTTTTGTGATGCCTAAGTTAACTTTCCCATGCAGGACAATTCTTCACAAGCAATACCGAGATAACTTCGTTGACGCACAAATCAACTGTTTTGGTTATGTGGTAGGCCTGATTTTGTCAGGTAAACATTCACTTGAATGATATATTGCAGCCCTACTAATGCGTTCTCAGAATTCGTAATTTTAAGGAAATACCTAAAAATGTTCCATGATATTATAACGTGCAAGCATTCTTTTAGCCATCATCGTCGGCAAGTTTTCTGCGATGCCCACGCTAGGTCGACAGCCTCAGCATCGAGGTCACCGCAGATACTTGTTGCAGAATCACTATCCAAGCTGCTGTGATACTGCCTCCGTGGAAGCAGAACACCAAATAAGGATACGAGCGAGATTTCGGATGCACAAGTTTTTTTTTTTCGATTCCCGCGCTATGAAGCATGTTGCAGCCAATGGGAATTACGTGTGTGCCAAGGGACAGGTGTGTTGCGGGTGCTTTTCATGGACGCCATCTGGATGCGCGCTTTTGCCATCCCAGACAAGGAACGGTATTGAAAACGCATTTTTGAGGAGGAAAGCTGAACCAAAAGTTCATGCACCTCTTCGACGGCCCCGTCGTACTTGGCGAAGAAACAGGAGACGTAATAGGAGCTTGGCGTAAATTGGCTCCAACGGTAGTATCAGGGCTGACTAGACTTGCGGGCGACGCTTGACTAGGCTCAAGAGCTAATGTAGCTGCCCGTACAGAACAGCAAAGTAACGTGGCACTCCTAGCGAGCGCAAGAAGGTGTTGGAGACGCAAGTCAAACGAGGAACGTATCTTGGCATTCACGTTGCCCCTTTAGTTGGACGCCTAGTAATACACTTCATAGGCATAATGGAAAGTAGAAAAAATTGCGAGGCAGGGTCACTTAAATGGCACTCTGTTGTGTTATGATAGATATCAACCCGACAGTTGTCGACGCGACCAGCTCAGCGGAACCGTTCCGCGTCGTCGCAGCGGCCTCGACGTTTTGTAAGCGTCAAGCGGCATCCGCTTACGTTAACATGAAAATGTAAGGCTGCAATTCGCGTTTAGAATTTTGGACCCTGCGTTTTCATGTGCATAAACAAGAAACGTAACCAAACCGCGCTCAGAAAGTTTTTTTTTTTTTGCAGTGGTAGAAAATAAAAACTATCAAATATCCAAAGTGAGGTGCAGTACGTCTCCGCGAGTGCTTCACTTCCAGTCGTCTGAAAGCGCATGTCGGCCAGATTTCGTTTGCATTTGAAACGCAATCTGCAGGTGAGAAACAACTTTAAATGGTGCGAGAAAGGCTATGTGACTTTGTCAGAGAAAGATTTCGGAAGTGAAATTTCACCACTCTTTCTATAGTGCCCTTAAGAAAGTGCGGCGCTGCCTTATGCCAAGGCAGCCCTGCTGCAACCGGAATAAGCTCTAAGGAAAGTGACTTTTCTCGGACGCAAATATAACTTCTAAATCACACACAAAAATTTCTCAAACAAGCATGGCTGATAAAAAGTTTGCACCGAGTGGGAAATGTCTGAAATTGCTTGTCTGCTCTCCGTAGTTGCAACCAAGGTAGAACCATGGTATAAAACCAAGGCAGAAACGATCAACGACTCACTCGATTTTGTGGGGCTCAGTGTGGTTGGCATCCAAGACAACAACTGCTTCCCCTCCAAGATAAAAAGTCACGCAATTCCGGAATAGCGGTGTAATAGTCGCTCACGTATTACCAAAGAGAGATCAACTAAAAACAATTATTTGATAAAACAACTGGGGTAGCAGTACCAAGTGTTTTTACATACATTTTATTAAAGAAATCTCACACTTCATGCTTGCTTCCTTTATAAAAAATTATTGAAATGACTGAAAGGTTCCAGCATTTCGTTATCACCCATTTCAGTTCTTTCATTTTTTTAATGTGGGCTGTATAATTGTTCGCGGGGAAATGCTGTAGCGAGGTTTAGATGAAAAAGTACAGGTGCTTTCACAAGCGAATGTAAAGTGCAAGGACAAGAAATGGCTTCGTTTTCTTCAACGAGGAAAACAACAAACACACAGTGAAGCATTGTGGCAATGCTCGCCTCTCTTGTCCTCGCAGAAGGAGCATTGCAAAGAACGAGGGCATTCTGCAATACGCAAGGATGAGTAGGTAGATAATGCCCCACAAAGGTCACGCTCGATATGTGCTTTTTTTACCGATGTGGCCTTTCGGCATGTTCCCCTAAAATAGCATACGTCCGGTCAGGCAGTGTTCAGGGAAGGTCCAAGTATATTGTGGGCGTCCATTGGGTCTTTCTCCTACCTCTATTATGCTAAATCGGGCTCTTTAATGGACGGCCCTTGAGGCATTCTATAAAATTGCCGACTTAATCATTCACCCATGCATGCCGCCCAGATTATTGACCAGTACATACACTTTTCAGCAACGTGGGCAGAATGACGTTTTCGATTTGATCAAAAGCCTCGCGCATAAAACCAAGGCAGAAACGATCAACGACTCACTCGATTTTGTGGGGCTCGGTGTGGTTGGCATCCAGGACAACAACTGGTTCCCCTCCAAGACGGTTGGTCCTCCTGTCAAACAAGGCATGTATATGAATCAGACGATGCCGGTGTTATATCTCCTGCGCCCACCCACCCATGGTGGCGCAAAATCCAAGGCATTACGCTACTGAGCCTGCAGCAGCGCAGCCTACCTCTGCGGATGTGTGCTATTCTGTGGGAATCTAGAACAGCACCAAGAGTCAGAGTACGGACACAGATTCTTTGTGGTCCACCCTCCTGCTTCTTCAAGGAGACATGAAGCCAAATGGAAGTTGGGTTTATTAGAAAGACTGTTTAGTCCCGATAACAATGATACCAATATCATCGCAATCTTCGAACAAATCACGGATATATTAAAGAAAACGTGTGAAGCAGTCGCGACCCCCTAGCCAATTTCCAGGAACTTTTCTATGACGTCACGGAACCTTGTTTGTGCGATTGGCGGCAGCCTAACTGACCTGTCGCGACGACACATGACTGGACGTCTGTAATGGGGCCTCTAGTTCCATTTGACCGCATCACTTTAATGCTAACTTGCAGTTAACGCACTGAAAATTACGTTCATTGTTGGCCCGTATGACGTCATTCTTGCTCATAACACGTCACTGTGGGACAAAATTTGAAAGTTTTTAAATACTTCTTGCATTTTTTTCGTTGAAAAACATATTTTGGGGCTGTAATGGAGCTGAGTGAGATACTGAATCCTAGTTCTTCCAAATTACACGAAGTTGTATTTTCTCTTAATGGCTCCTTTCAGCACTGTTGTTTTATTTATTTATTTATTTATTTATTTATTTATTTATTTATTTATTTATTTATTTATTAAATTAACGGATTTGGAAGCACTATTTTAGTCTTAAGAGTTCAGAGCACGCCCACAGGACTCAGATTCTCGAACGAATTTTTCGCTGCAAGTTAATAATATTTTACGTCCCGGAAAGCTTTGACACACGGGGCGGACTTACGGCAACGGCTAGTACAGGGGGCAAGAAAAAGAAGAATGTACAGCCAAATGGTCCAGTCGCGGTCCAGTCACTTCGTGAACACAATACGCCCGTTAGTAAGATTGTTTTCCTCTTTTAGAGTGGGGCCTCATATACTTAAATTACCATTCAGGAAAACAACAAAATGTGTATGTTTATTAGAAAGTCTACGCCTTTCCTTCTTTCCTTCCTTTGTTATACACAGCAATAATTTGTTTGCTGCAGAAGAAATTCAAGCCGAAGAAAGGAATGTACACACGTAACAACAGCTCCTAATGTTGTGAGTCACTGTGCACAACCTATGACGTGCAATTGGCGGTGAGCGCGACCACGGGCGGCGCTGCGAAGCGTGCCTCTGTGGCGTCAGCTTAGGGATTCTCGCATTTGTCGTCTGCTTCACTCGAGCTCGCTCTCCCTGCTGTTTCTTTCCGCTCGGTTGACGTCTGATGCTTGTCCGCGCCAGATTTTGCGAGTGCGTAACTCTTTATCATAGCAATAGACTTAAAATCGCATACACTAGCTCAAGACGTGAGTTAAAGTATAGTTTTGGGTGCCGCTACGGAAGAAACATTGCCGGCGTCGCCCCATTCCTTGCGGTGCGGGTACTGCGCGCACCGCGATGAGTCGGAGATAGTCGTCAGCTTCTGTATTAAGCAACTTTTGAACAAAGGGAACAGCCAGCTGCTAGTAACCGACAACGGCGAAAATACAAGATGAAAACGAATTCCAGGATTCCGGGGGTGTCTGCTCTGGCAGAAGGCATTACGATTTCCGATAATCATATGTAAGTTAAAACTGTTTTTGCAACCTAGCCGAACGGTCTAAAGTATTGTATCACATCACTTTACGTTGAAATGGCATGAAATTATGCCGACATGCACTACGAGGCTGCAAAAACTGTATGCTGAGTTCCAAATAACCCACTGTGCATAGGCGCGTGCTGGGTTTACACCAGCCTTCTAACCAGTATGGAGGTTTACTAAGCAAAATGAGTCACGTCTACGGTAAAGATACAGCAACACTATGTTTGTTCAAACCTGGAGAGATATTTAGATACATTTCCCACAGCCGTCCAAATATTCAGATGTGCGTTATAGGAAAACTGCACTCAAGAGGCGGAATAGGAGGAGGAGAAAACTTTATTTAACCGCAAAATTGAGCTGATTAGTGGACCGGGTCCTCAGTGCAGGACAAGAGGGTAAGATTTATTTTCTTCAATTCATAGAACGCCATCCCGGGCAGACCAGGATTTGTTCTTTACGCCTGGAAGGGTTGGAAAACAATAAAGAGCTGCTTGGAAATATTCAGCGGTTTCGATTCTTGCAATATATGCACGTATACTATTTAATGGGTTCGTTAGCGATTACATCAAACCTTCACCACCGTAATCATGTCATAATTGTTCGGGTATCGTGGAGCGTCAGTTCGTTATGATAACGATGATTACGATAGAAATTCCGTGCACAAAAGCCGCCTTCGAGTACTCTGGACAACGTTGTCCAGGGCGCGATCGCGGTGGCGTAGCACAAACCTTCTCATTGTATTTGCATGGGAATAAGCAACGCACACTGCGGATATGCAGCTTCTTGCAAGGAGCCCTAACGAAAGCCAATTTGTGAAGAAGTCAATGCATGCCATACAGCCTGAAGAAAATATCCACACATTCTTTTATGAGCCTCCGAAACATCCCCAAACCTACTAAAAAGACGACGGAGCAGAAAAATTAAGGCGTTGGGCAAAGAAAAAAAAAAACATTCATCTGATACAAGTCAACAACAACGAAAGCAGCCGCTTAATTTATTTCCTGCCGCTGCTTGGTACGCAGCATTAGACTGTTGAGTCTTCATAAGAGCATCTCAAAAATACTCTACGGAAGCGCACGCCTTTTGAATACTTGTCGAGGAAGTCTGAGCTCTGAACCTCACGAATAAGCTAGGGAGGACGAGTTACACACGATCTTCTGACCGCTGCTCTCAAGAAACTTCTCTCTCTCTCTCTCCTCGTGTGTTGCAATTAGTGGGGGATAGATTGAAATTATTCACATCTGTCAGAAGCTGGCAAAAATTACTGAATTACTAGAAATACGCTTTTTGATGCACTAAAGCATCAAATCGGGCGATTTCTAGCACAGGCGCAGCTGCCCCTCACAAGCGGAGTGTAGCAGACGACAGCGGCGCGAGTCCCTAAGCCGACGTCAGAGCCAGGGGGCGCCACTCAAACATCTCACCGCCAATACAACTAATATATATTTTATCACCCGGTTTTATTATGAGATATTTCAATGGGTATGTGGACGTGATATCACAAGTCCACAGTCTCGTAGAAATGAGAAAAAAAATCAATTTGTAAATACAAGCATATAGCACCAAAACGGTTACTGTATGCCCAAACAGGGTTTATTTTACGCGCCGATGCAATCGTGTGATATTTTCAGATCGGGAGCCAAACTTCTCCAAACTTTTACTCCTGTGAATTGCCGTAATCTTTCCCCATTAACATTATTTTTGGCGCTAAGTTAGAGCTACCCCATTGGGGTAGCTCTCCAGTGGGGAGAGACGAGGTATAAGACATAAGCATAGAGGCACTAAAATGGATATTGTATTTTACTTGACATAAAAGACAGTACTTGCAGCGCATGTAATAATGGATGATTCGGTTCATTGTTGTAACTATGAATTATAATTGTTATTGTACGCTTTTATAATCGTCTCAGGGGACCCCGATAACTAGTGTATGTCCAAGTTCATTATTCGAAGCAGCACGTTAGGTGGCTATTAATGAAAGTTGAGTAAAAGATGCGCAGAGTGCTTCTGTAAAAGCAGTTTCTTGCTTGAGCAGTGCATACCACCCAGAAGGCAGCTTTGTGCTCGACGCGTTGAGCGTAACTGATTGTCGATTGTAAAGCTGATATATGTAAATGGTATGTGTGTTCGAATTGGCAGTTGTCAATCTTAATTTATGTATTTTAACTAGTAACCAATTAATGTACTTATTTTATTGGAATTAGACCAAACGTGACAACAAGAAACGTTAGGATTTCTTTTCAGTTTTGTGCGCGCTTTTAATTGCAATTCAAGAATACTGTCGCCTGTAAGTATTACATCTGCATCATTTGCATGCATATTAATATTGAAAGAGCTTAATAGGTGCAGCAACTCTGCGATGTGCAGAAATATAAATAGCGGCCCAAGAACAGACCCCTGAGGCACACCAGTGTTCATATACTGCAATTGATATGTAATATATTTTACTGTTGCTGCTTGCTGTATGTTTTAGTGTAGCTAGAAAACAAAACAAAATTCTTTGCGAAGGCTTTGTGGTCTGCCGTCTTAGTGATTGCATACTACTTCTTTATTTATTTATTTATTTATTTGTCTTCACAAAAGTGGGAGGTGACCAGGGTAAAAGCCGTTCTGCGACGGCTTGAGGGTTCCTTGGCCACCCGCGGCAACGACTGGCGCCGATCACAAGCAAACACACATAGCCGGCATGAACAATTTCCAGAATTATTCAAGTGTACTCGAGAACAATGATCAAAACAACACTTACACAGCTACAACTGCAACTGCAAGTACGATAAATACGGGGGAAAAGTTTACAAATACAAGCTTACAAATATAAAGTTTACCAATACAATTTTGGGGGGTGTTGGTTCATTGACTGATTGGAATCATTGGGTGAAATGATTGAGTTTATTAGCCGCTTTATAAATGTACTCTGATACAATTTTGCGCGGATGTCTTACTCTGTGGGTATGTATACCTCTGTGCTACGTTTCAGAAAAGGTGTGCAGATTTCTTGGTTTAGACCCTCCTAGTTCTCGCGTTGTGAATAGTTGATTGACTGGTTGAACGCGGTGAACGATTGGAACGATTGATTTCACTGGTAATTTTAAAAGCGTTGCCCGATTTACCTCTCCGTTTATAGCCTTTTTTGTGTGTGTGGCCGTGTAACGCTGTGTTGGGCTTGATAGTGCACACTCGGGCTTTGGTGCACGCGTAAAGATTTTAAAGCGCCCGTATTTCCGGTGGTTGACCTTCCTGGTACTTGGGCACTGATCAGTTTTTCAGGCGAACTATTCGGTTGTAATGGATGGTTTATCTTAGGAAACTTCCAGCATAGCTCGTCATCCGGCAGTGGACTTAAGACTTGACTCATGAAAAAACATAATGACGGGTCTGACGCCTCCCCGGGTAAAAAATGAAAAAAATGAAGAATTTATATTTCATTTATCCCTCTTAGGGTAATTCTTGTGCGCCTTCAATTGCTTCACTTAGATTAGCTTGTTAATAGATTGTATGTAACTTCGAACAATGATTCACAAGAATCAGGCCATGATTCATGTGGCTCCTAAACTTTTTTTGGTATTTTTTTGGAAGTACAGGCCCATGCTGCGGAAGGCTGCTGTTTATTTGTTAATCTTCGCGGCCACAACTGGAAAAGTCTCCGCTATCGATTTTTATTTTCTACAAAACGTAACTCTGTGCTTTGACATAAACCTTCACAAATACGAAATGGTTTCAGCCCTATGTGTCATTTTATTTACTTTGAATTTCCCCGGGCACTGTTGCTCGGTTATCTTGCTGCGGTTTATTTCCTCACTGATCATGCTATTAAATTTGGAGTCCCGGAGCGCACTTTGGTGCACTTTGGTTCGTTTTGTTTCATTTTGCTTTCATGGCATCTGACTTATTAATAACCTATTTTGTTTCACAATCACCATCGGCCAGATGTAGAATTTGCCGTTAGAGACAAAATAATACACTTTACTGCAATTACAATGATCATCCCTGAGCTCGACTCGAGAAGAAGTGATGATGATGATGATGATGTCCTCAAATATTTTGAGCAATATAAAGAAGTTTCGCACGTGCCGGCTGCTGCGGAGGACTCGCTTTTGCGCGCGCCTCTTTCTGCGATTTCACAACGCAGGTCACTTACAGGAGCGCGGCTGCATTGAACTTCTTTCGCCGCCTTCGGGGACAGAAAGCCCCGCGGCCCTTGGAAGGCGGGACGGAGAGGGCGCAGATTATTCGGCATAAAAATGCTAATCGAGACACCACGCCGTTCCAGACATCACGGCGAGACAGCTTAGGGAAAAATCGGCATACGCTGGCGCACGGTGGCGTGAAAGGGGGAGGAGCGGGTGGAGCTGACGAAAGAAAGGAAGAAGCGTAAATGAGGCCGCCAGCTATGAAGTGAGCCTGAAGTACATTCACTTATTCACGCGCTTAGGTGGCGGGCCTCGGAATTCGGCCTTCTCGCTTCTGCCCTTTCATTTTCTCGCCCTTCTAATTCCGCTCTTCTTGCTTTTACCGCGATTCGTTACCTTTTCATTCGCCGCTTGCCTTCTGGTCGGGCGAAAGGCAATTTCACCGAAGAAGTAAAATATTGCATCCGAAACTGCGATTCGCTGTAGAGCATGAACAGCGCTGTTGGAACAGATTAAATACAATGGCGGGTGCAAATGCCTAGTACTGAATTATCCCACATTGACCGTCATGGCATCTGGTTCTAAATTGTTCGTCGTGTTCAAGCTAAGAAAAAAGAGCAGTTTCCAACAAATTAGCGCAGTGCCAGAATGAGTGCTTACAACATTTCTTTGCTGAAAAAAAGAGGAGGACAGTTGTAACCGAGCGTGATGAGATAGCCTGAAACAGAGCGCTTTAGATTACCTACAAGCCAGTACACGAAATAAAGAACGGCTGAGCCCGAAAGATAGAGAGGGGGGACTCATTCCGAAGAATAAAATGTAGTTCTTTACGCCACTCAGTTTATACTCCACAAAGAGGTGCGAAGACAATAGAGCTCTTTCCCGTAGATGATGTTGTTAAGGTCGGGAATGAAAACGGCGACTCATTATACGACTAAATCGACTGCGTAGATCTTGCCAAACTAGAGGTAAAAGTCAATAAAAACAACACTTAAGTACTACCCTGAAAGTAAAAGTCGGCGCAGCGACACTTAAGACTGGTTCTACATAGGAATGTGAAAGCATTATAGGCACAGTGCAGCCGTCAGGCGCGTCGACCATCGCGCTGCGAACAGCGCCACCAACGGGACTTCCAGCGTTGCTTTGAGGAAGGGACGTCGTGTCTCCATCGAACGCCCCAGCACGGACCGAAACATCGTCAGTTCTTTTCTGTTCCGTTGTTACAAGCTACAAGCCTGGGACGAAGACAGCATTTTTTTCCTGGTGAGGCCGTATACAAAAAGGAAACAAGCTGTTCTTAGTCAGATACGTTCCAAACGCAGCCTGTGATTTCATAGCAGGCGTCATAGGTACGTGTGATATGCTAAGGATTTCGGGGTTTCTTATAATGCCACGAAATTTCCAAAGAAACGTGCCAGCAATGAGCATAGAAGGTGTCTATATTTTAGACATAGTGTTCACACTTGTATTCAAGTGCATTCAAGAAAATACTGTTCGGAGTTCTAGTTGTGGGAGAACCGCTTGTATAACATGGTGGTATTCGTTTCCAGCTATACCCGCTTTTTCTTCCTCTTAACCTCGGACTGTCATCTGATATCGGTGACTCCGGAACTCGTGCAAGTGTACTGAATTGGTTCCGCCTGAAGTGTGAAGGGTGGTCTCAGAAATATTCTGGCTATGAAATATCCGCACTTACGCGAACGACAAGCACACATCCATCTTTTTTATGGGAGACCCTATTCTCCTCTTCACACCCCCTCCCCCTCGTCCTCAAAACCTAAACGCATAATTACACCACATGCGCATATGTAGCATAAATACACTCCCCGTACGTAATGGAAAAAGGGAGAAATAGTGTCACTATAGGTACGCCCTGATTGAACGGAATAAAGGAAAGCAGATAAATTGCATGAGAGATACCAATGCCCGGTCCCTAAAATTACTTTTTCGTCGCAGTGAATATAAGGGCTGACGGCAAGCGTACTGCCAACTCCAAACAGAACAAGAGTAAAGGTGTCAAAGCAGCAATGAACCGCGAAATGTGAAGGTGGGGGCGGTAGGCTTTATTTTATATATGCTTATTTATATATGCTTATTTTATACCAAAAGTCGTGTTTGCATGAAACCATCGTATATTACGTGTTGCATAAAAAATTCTCACACCTTTCCACACCCAGTTGTACTCAGACTGCCTTTTTGATTATCAGTGAGGCTGATATCAGGCTTTTTATCGGGAAGTGAATGAATAAATGAATTATTACGTCTATAGTGTGGCTGAAATTAAATACCTTGTGTGGTAAAGTTAGGAGCGTAAAAACGCACTGATGTTCATTTTTCCCGTTGAAGAACAAACTGTCTTAAGCGCTGACCTGAGATTGCTTTCAATGGTCGAAGGAGCACAACTGTAAGCAATCTGTTTTTGGAAGGAATGGTATGTTCCTACTCCACAATCCACTTGTCTGCCGTTGCGTACCACATTGGCAGTCTTGACACTGTCAGGCTTTATACAACGACGTGAGAGGGACGCACAACCAGCAGATGGAGGCGCTTTGGCACCGAGTAAGACGTGCACCGCGGGTGAAACGTTTTCGAGCAGTGTTTCGAGATCCATTACCAACTCTTTTCCTTTCGACAGGTGCGCTCACCGACACAGTCCCCGAAAGGCGAGAGCGATCCCGTAATAACCACCACCCATGTGTCGGTGCACGCTGGCTCCATTCACCCGAGGGGAGCATGTTACCCACTGCGTGCTGGATAACACCACTCACATTAAGTAATACCGTCGCTAAAGGCGTTGCGTCAAGGAGAAAGTTGCGACACCATGATTGCGCGCCACGACCGGTATTTGCGTAAGTTTAGTGCGTGGCCTATGCAGAAAAATTGTGATCACTATTCGCCATGTTATGCTAAGCAGCTCCACCCCTGCACTAAACCCCATGAGATCTGAAATTTGCCCCTTCCCTTCGCCTCCTTCGAAGGCTTACGCGGGCACCATATTTTTAGATGCGACTGCATCTCATTCACTCGCCCTGTCCATGCAGCGTCGTCGGCGTTGTTGTCGTCCGCCCGTCCCCCATGTTCCTCGCCGCGCGAGCTGCGCTCTCCGTCGCTAACCCCCTCTCCTCTCCGATGTCCCTCTCTCGCGAGGGGCATTGAATTGAATTCGAATGGATTGGCTTGGCTTGGCTTAAATTGGATTGGGTTGGATTGGATTTGGATTGGATTGGATTAAAGTGGATTGTGTTGGATTGTGTTGCGTCATAGCCGCGGCAGACACACTGGCGCCGGCGCATGTGCAGTACTCTCTCTTCCGCGGTCTCCTCTCCTTCGGCCGCGCTGCGCATATAACCGGTGTGCCGCTCTCCGGCGGCCTTTCGGTCGACGGTTGCTCTCCGCTTGCGCTTGAACCCTCCTCAGCGTCGCATCACACCAGGGTT
This sequence comes from Haemaphysalis longicornis, assembly GCF_048455015.1. Lineage (NCBI taxonomy): Eukaryota > Metazoa > Arthropoda > Arachnida > Ixodida > Ixodidae > Haemaphysalis > Haemaphysalis longicornis. The sequence goes on along the minus strand of NW_027526203.1, from coordinate 308,817,194 downwards.
CCCGCGAGGGGAGGTGGGCGTAATTTTTTATATTTCGCGTAGCCAGCTGTTATCCCCCGGCTCAGTCATGATCGGGGTGCCCACGCTGCTAAGCGCAATAGCGGCAGACTGCTAGGGTTAGCCCGGCAACGCAGCTTCACTATCAGTCCCCTCACTATTAGTTCTTCGATGATGTAGTGGAGGACAGCGGCCAATCAATGGGCGCGGTAGATGTTTTGCTCCCAGCAGGTGCGCTGCTCATGTTACATGCTCATAGCATATTTAAAGAAAAACAATGGCGACAAGATTGAGCGTGAGCCAAACTATATTGTTCAGATTGCACTTTGCGATATTTATTTCAACTTTTCACGACCGGCCTCGGCATTATGACGCCGGTCTCAATTAGAGGGCGTATTCAACAGGGGAAACCCGATTCATTGTCAGATAAAATAACACTACTTTCAAAGTTCCCTTGCATGTAAACAGAACTCTGCGCCTCTTTTAGACTGAACCACTTTCCAGTAGGCACGTAGCTCCCTTTTCTATACGCTGGAGGTGTGAAAACACATGCTCATGTCTGGAAATACGCATTTGAATGACTTTTATCAGGTTCAATATTGTCTGAACAAAGAGGCCGACTCCGTAGTAAACATGGCTTGTATTGTGATCCAGATTATATTTATAACTGCACTGAGGCACCCCACTCCGAAGTAAACGTTTAAAATAAAAATGCAGGAAGCTCATACCAACGTGTTAACATGAAGGTATCGAAACTGTACGCAACCTTCACGACCATCACGACGGTTTAAGTCGACGATTGCAGGCGATTTGCTTCTTCGCACCGCAACGACCTTTTCACCTTTGTTGCTACAGCGGCGAAGAAGAAGCAAATCGAAGAAGCAGAATGAACGAACGGAACGCGCACACTTAAACTAGGCGCCTGCACGTGCAACTTGTACCCTATACGTGTTCTGTGTCGAGCAGTTGACGAGATTTCTCTCCCTACAGTCACAGCCGAGTGTGTAAGTCGTTTGACTCTCGTGTACAAACTCACGGTCGTCGCCGAGTGGGTCAAAAGACTGACTCTAAGACCGTTTATCTACAATACAAAGGTTCGAATCCTGGTGGTGCCGGTGATTTCTTTTATTTATTATGCTGCACAGAGTTTTGTGAAACGCCGGAATCAACGAATTGCTAAACAGCTTCGCAGCTAAAAAGTTAGAATTGGGGCTTTCGCCGAAGCTGTGCATGTGCTATGACGCCTGAAGAAATGAGGAGCTGCCAGTTACGTCTCTCGGGTTTCGCTAGCATCCGCCAAATGTCATCCACACTGGTGTTTTTTGCAGTGAATTAAACTTCCCAAGCCCGCCCCGGCACCCAACACGCCCCATGAAAACACGACACTCAGTCGAAATTTTTGCCACACCACCCTGCCCTCACATGTACAACTTCTTGACCGGCGTAAACTAAGAAAATTAGTTTTGGGGTATCACTGACAATAGTTCTAGTGTGGCAAGTACGAATAAAGAAATATCGCAGCTTGCACTTGGAGTGTAAGGCTGGAGAAACAGCAGAGCTGGCGGCCCCTCTCCCTTCGTCGGAGACCCGGCTGTTGCACCTCACAAGGATTTCCGAACTTGCCGCTGAAAGTTCTCCATGATTGGCATGGCCGGATGGTTCGGTTCGCAGGCTTTCCCATCTCTTCCAAAGCGGGCCCGGTTAGCACGCGCTAGAACCCGCGCCAACCGGCTTTGCAAACTCGGTGTCTGTTGGATGTCGGATGAGCTTTTCTGTGCTTCCCACTTGAGGGGCGAACGCGCGTGAACTGGCGAGGATCAGAGCCCGCGATAGATCACGCCACGAATGATGGTCAGAATGTTCTCGAAGGTCAAGCTGGACGACGCAGGGCGCTCCTTACGAGGCGCACGCTCATGTGCACTCGATATTTTTGCTTGGTATGTTTTGCGAACGACACCTGACCAAGCTTCAAAAGCTCTACTGTTAAAGTAAAAATAATTCAACGTATATGATCAGAATAATCGACAAAAATTACGAAATAGCTTAGCACAAAGCGGTTCAAACACTTCGAAGGACCGTAGCTATCAGTGTCCTCGCGTATGGGGCACAATCCTGCACCCTTAATCCAACCTGCCCTGCAATTCCTTCATACCGAAGCTCTGCGTGCTATCGCTGGCTCGCCCCGGCATACCAATCTTCCACACATGATAGATTCTGTGGCATTACCATTATTGAAACCATCATTAAAGCACAAGTGGATTAACAAAACTTTAAGCGCCCTCTCATTAATGAGCCCTACTCACTGCTTGTGATAGTCAATAATGGCCTCCATTTTCAGATTTTCTGAACCCATTTCCCCATGGCACCTACAAATTTTGACAGAAACAATGACGACACATCCCATGCCTTGTGTCGCAAAACCAATTAGAAGAAAATGAACCCATAACCTGCGATAGCAAAGACCCCCGTGAAACTGGCATTTACACGGACGCCATCCTCAGCTCAGAACGGCTTGGAGCTCTCCTGATGATCTAAACGTCATGGGTGCGCTGCACGTTCATCTACCTGAAGCAACACCCATGGAAGTTGAACTCCGCACCATCATGCTCGCCCTTCACTTCCCCATGTGTAACTTTTCTCACAACACCCTTCCGAAGAGTAGCATTGTCACCGACACCTTAGAAGCATTTAAAGAATTGCAGAGCCAATGTTCTTCTCAGCTATTCATTCAACCTATCATAAGCTAGACAACCCTTCTTTATCGGTACGCACTCAGGTCTGTAGAGGCTGCAATCCTGGACATGAGGCTACAGCATCGGAGAACCAGGCGACCATGCGGCTGCCCTGGAGCTCGTTGTCGCCTCAATTTGCTGACTTTTAAAACCAGTCCCCATGCCCATCTGAGTGCACAAATTTGGACAATGACACCAATTTTCCTCTCTTGGACAGTATTCATAAATACAACCACTATAAGAAACTTCGCATCAAACATCCCACGCCGAGAGATCACGTCGCACAAACGTTTTTACACAATAAATGTCTTTACACAATACATTCTAAGAAATATTTATTAACAAACTCTTAACGAATACCTAGTATGAAGCAAAAATACTCCGGTAATACTGAGATTCGATCCCCAAGTGGCCCTATTCCAAAACACTCATCCATGCAGATCTCCATCGTCTTGTCTGGAAGGACCCTAATTTTGCAAAATATTTTCACCCCCACCCCCGTTGAAATTAGTACACTAGAAGAACGCCACATAACTCAAGTCGTACAATTTGGTACTGAGAGCCGCTTAACACGAGCGGTATAATGCTGGTCTACTGCGAAGTGGCTCGTCCATTAGGAAGACCCCATGACTCGCGTCACGTTGCCCCCTGAGGAACTCTGATCACATTTCGTCCCTTCCCCTCCATACCCACTACCCCCAACAAGGCGGCAAAGGAGGAAAGTTCGTATATTATATTGAACAAAAAATGAAGCGCTACCGAACCCGAACCTTTTTGTGCTTTGTATTGTACTTTTCGCGTTGCTATCCCTGTCTTCCGACGCCCTTTGTGTTCGGTAGAGCTTCATTTTCTTCTCAACATTACCAATATCAGGCCTAGTGCCTTCCTTTGGTTATCAAACCGTTTACAACAACCTCATGATATAGGGATCGCGTAAGCACTACTGTCCGACTGCCGAACGTGTCGTCTCATTATTATCGAAATCCTTTTTTCTTTTCTGCCCTTTTTGTCTTCCCTCCGTTACTACGGCTCGGCACATACCAGTGTTTGCATCGCCAAGAGAACAGTACCTCTAGCGGGTCGTGTATTGCTTCTGGCCTGATTGCTACCTCTGCAATTATCCATAGGCAAATGAGTCATGCAGGTCCCAGTGCATGTCTTTAATAAACTTTTCTAAGTCGAAGGACCCCCCCCCCCCCTCCCCTTTCCCGCACCACTACGTCCACCTTTAGTAAGACAGCCACCGAGCTAGCTGTGGTGGTGTTGAATCTTCCGAATTACCGTCGGGGAAAGTCATGCAAAGTAGTCTTCCCTCACGCCGGCGATGCCACGACGGGAATTGCCCGGGATAACCGAGCGCCCATTACTTCGGCCTACCAAACCCTCTTTTCAACACTCCCCACGGGCAAGTTGGGCGAAAATTAACTGTTGCTAGTGTTGTGAAAAAAAAGAGAGATGTGGTGATGTTCAGCAGAAAAGAGGGTCAGCCAAATTGAGCATGAAGGTGGGATAAAGAAGGAACAAAAGAACATCACGAATGCTATCACTGAAAACTACACTGAACATACAGCTAAAAAAAAAAGCCACGGAAGAGCTATTAATAGCAGATTTTCTACTTTCTTTACCCCAATTTAACAAGGAGACTACTGACGGTTTGGGATTACCAATTAGTGTTGGCGAGATTAAACGTGCGATAGGCAATTTAACGCCCGAAAATCACCGGTACTGGAATGTACTGAACACTGCTTTTTATAAAATGTCCAAGAACAAACTGGCGGAGCTTTTGCAAGTAGGTCGTTAAAGTAATTTTGTGAGTAGCATTTTCCCCCAGTCTTTCCACCACGCGCACACGGTCCTTTACCAAGATAAAGGGAAAAGGAAAACAATTAGTAAAGGTGACCGGGTATCTTACATTCTATAAGATTAACGAAAATCGATTACAAGGTGGTAATAAAAGTTTTGGCAAAACGCTTGATGTCTGCCCTTCAAGATGTAGTCAGGCCACACAAAATTTTCGGTATAAGAAGAAGGAGCATTGAACAAACATCCGCGGAGCAAAAAGAGCCCCCGACTTTTGCGATGCTCATTACCGGAATGTAGCAGTACTACATATAAACATGGAAAAGGTCGTTTATAAGCTTAACCACGGCATTTGTTTTTGTTTTGGAGTCAGTTAAGCTTATATCGGTAATAATAAAGGAATTACAATGACGTATAACCATTTCAATACGAATCTTACGTGAATAAAAGGCTACGAGAAAAAATACCCATCAAATCGTAAGTTAGGGAGGGATGCCCCATTGCACGTCCTTTACTCGCGCTTTAGCTGTGCCCACTTTGTCCAAACATTAATGAGACTAACCAGATTTGTGGATTCATTTTAAGAGCATGTGAGCTAAAAGTTGTATCGTACGCAGATAATTTGGCCGTTTTTGTACTGATCCAGGGTGTGTGAGTAACTGGCACGAGAAATTTTTGCGAAACCGCCGGCCACAGTGTCAGTTTGTGTAAATGCATATCGTAGCACGGCGAGTTGCAAGACGGGTAACTACGCCCTCCAAGTATTTTCGAGTGCCTCTGTACAGGTACCGTGAGAACACGCGTTACTGGCAAGGTAGTATGCAAGATATGTGCCCGCAGGCGGGAGCGTGGGCTGGTCACCACGCATCAATCTTCTCACGAGTGACGATATATGACAAGTTTTTGATAGCGAAATTATGTGGAATGCCGGCGCTGTTTTGTGCGCGTGCTAACAAGTAAAACTTTCACAAGCTGCTTGTCGTGTTTGTCTGGAAGTCTTGCTTTGAACGCACGAAGCGGAGTGAGATGCTTCTTAAGATAAAAGACGGTGGGACTAGGGTTGCCGAACCTGTTTTTTGTCTTGATTAGGGCTTGGTGTCGGGATAGTCCGGGCATTCCTTCAAACAAGGTCATCAAACAGTTGTCGAAATTTTTGTATCTGCATGACAAGACCAACCCCTTTCTTTGAACCTATATTCAGATCTTATGGCGCTCTGATCTGTGAAATTTTATTGTAACTAAAAGAGATCCGAAAAGATACGTTGTGAGCAGCTTTTTGCGCGAAGTCGTGTCGTCCTAATAGTTTTTGTGAGCGCGATTTTCAATGGAAGGTTTGTCAAACGTGACTTCTAAACCCTTATTCTGTGACGTAGTTGAACTTATTTGTCCGGAACCAATGTATAGAACAAATTATCTAGGAGGCTGTAAACATTATTTACTAAAACGCGTTAAAAGAGTGATCGCAGCAGGAGGTGTGAAAAATTCCTTTTTAAAACTGCATCTTGAGACCATACCAGTTTTAATATGGCTTGATGACAGGGTTGTTTTCGCCTTTGGGGAAAGAACTGTATGCTGTGTAAGAAGGCTCAAAATGTAAAGGATGTTTTTCTTTGTTGCTGGAATGCCATTTCCTTTTTGGGATATCCTCAAACGGACATTTAAAAATGACCTCATACATTTTATTGAAATCAAACTTGATGCCATCCGTTACGATATATTTTCCTCGGCCTCTATGCGAATTATCAAATCAGAAGAGTCGTCAGAAATAGTAATGTGGATACCGAGCTCGTGGGTTTTAATTTCCCAGAAAAATGCCTGCATGCTGTAAGAAGTGTGCGCCAAACAAGGCTGCGGTGATGATAGTTTGACATTTGCGAGCGTATTAAGAGTTATTCAAGTCCACAAGTTTAAGCGGCCTACTAGAAATCTGGTAGTGTTGTTATTATACCAACAGCAAAGGGTGGCTTTGTGTTGTAGCAATGCCAACTCAGGCAATAAAGAACAAATACTTTGTGGAGGTGTTCAGAAAGCGTTCTGTTTTTTGCATTCCACGAATTTCTAATCTGGATCCCACGCAGACTTAAACTTGCGTAACTTTATTGGCAACTCAGTCATCTTGTTCCTTTTTTTTAGTCTTCGACCATTTTCTCTGCCGTTTCTCTTCCAGAATCACAGGAAATTCGACCTACTTACTTTACCAATGCTTTCACATTAAAAATAAAGACGGTGTGGCTGTACCAACCACGAAATATGTAAAAGCAGCTTAGATTCCTTTTGTATAAAGCGTTCTCTAATACCACACTTCAGATATCTCATACTCGCCTGTGGATATTTAACACTTTGGTAAGCTTCATTGTACATACACCCTATTCTAAGTGCGGGCACAGATTCCTGGTAATTGACCCTCCTAGTGCTTGTGCGATGAGCAATTGATCGATTCATTTAGTGATTGCTTGTAGTACGGTATGGTACGGTGGGGTACGGCTTGTGCTATATATGGTTTGCCAGAATAACAGCACAAACTGTCGGATAGCGTGTATGGGTTTCCTAGTAAGCACAGCCAGCGGTCACCGGAGCTAGCTTCGGAAGTTATCTCGCAGCAGAAACCTACATAAAGCATACAAAACCACTCGAGCAGAAAAAATAACAGCACAAAGTAACCTAAAATAGACCAAGCAACCCATTTGTAAAAGAAATAACGTACATAGATATTTACCGCAGCTAGCTCGGCCAGACCTCTACTGACCTATATGGAGAGCCGACACCAAACTAAAGCAGGCAAAACACCCAAATGAAATAGAAACAAGAACCGAAACCCACCCAACACGAAAAATCCCCGGGGTTAGAAAATTTCAACAAAAGTAGCCGAACCCGGCATTAATGATACAAAACCGCAGAACGTACAAAAAAAAAAAAACTGCAGCTGAAGCTAACTAACCTAAAAGAAACAAAACTACCCGTAATCCCATTTCTCTCACAAAGGTGTCATAAATAGATTTTGCGCGGGATAAAAATATTATCCTTCAACAATAACCGACAACAAAAATATAAAACAAAGCTCACGAAATTTGTATTCGGATTCACGCTCTCGTTATTCATGTGCAGGACCCCTACACTACGAGACCACACGATCCAGCTCCGTTAAATAGAGAATCAGAAGCACGTGTATACGTGTTAAAACGTGCACCCCCTAGATGGCGTCATGTTTCACCTGGCTGTGCTCACCAGGAAACATATCTACGCAGTTGGGTACGAGCCGGGCCTTACGCCTGAAGTTTCGCTTTGAATTCTAACGGCTCCAATATGTACCGGCAGCCTGTGGTACAATATGCGTAATGAGTAAGTTTGACAACTGGTTCCGGTTGACGACGTTAGACCTCAAAGCGTCAGTTTAGGCCGAACGTTAGGCCTCCGCATACCCCCTTGCCCTCTACTGCGCATTGACCTTCGCGCAAGCTAATAATAAACTAGAATATACGGCAAACTACATACATAAGCCTCAAACCCGTTCGCGCGAATTACGCCGAGGTATCCTAACGGAGCTTTCGCACTAAATATCCGTTGAGATACCTCCGGGAGCCGTTCAAGGGTTGCAACGGGTACTCGTCAAAAGCCCAATTACGATCGCCGTATCCGTCGCAATATGTAGTTAAATTTCTGTGTTTCCGAATTGACTGAGTAGGCAAGATATGGTCAGCAGCACCTTATTTTTTCCTTAACTCTTCCAGGCCGATGGGGTCTGCATGAACATATCCGTGTTCTTAACGAAAGGAAACGTCGATTTCAAACTGAGGCTGGAAGCACTTCCGACATAGACTGCCTAAAGAAAATGTTCAAGCTCACTGGATATTTCTGGCAGGAAAAGCAAAGCAGTGGATTTGTGTACCTATGTTAGAAGGACAGCTACGCCAATTTTCCACAATCACAACACTTTTTATAACTGCAACCCCGCTGTCTATATTGCAGGGCCACGCCTTTGGGTACCTGGTATGACTGGGTAGATGCGCGGGTTATGTATCGTGAAAGCGACTTCCTTTTGGCTGGAGGTGTGAGGAAACACACGAGATAAGGACTAGATGCCCCCTTCCCAATCAATGAACCTTTTGTGCGGCCGATCACTGGCTCCGTTCAATGTAGTCTCTGGCAGCGCTGGTTCGCGGACGTTTCCCAACTACTCCCAGTGTAGGCGCGGGGTCCGGAATTTCTTACTCTATCATTCTTGGTGACGCTGGGTACAGGATGGGACGCATCGGTTTGGAGGGACTATGGTATCGTAACGACGCGATCAGACGCTGCGGCTCTGCATTGCAGCTCCAGGAAGCGAGCCTTGGTACACTTCCTCCCCTGCCCTGGACGCGAGAGCCTCCGGGCGTCGATCTTTCGAAGCCCGTTTGCCCTGTCGTCCTTTCCGCTGGTTTCTCTAAGTTCCTTTTTCTTCTTCATTCCTGCGATTCGGAGCCGCACTTTCTAACGGGTCTTTCTAAACGAGAAGCATTTCTACGCGCAGTTTAATATTAAAGCCCTTCTTCTCAGTTCGGCGTGACAGCGGAAATGGAACGAAGACGCCAACGTCGCATGATTCCCGGAGAAATATCTTTGCAATGCAGGCACAGTGGGTGTCCACAGCTGTTTCCGTGTAGAGAGGAGATAAGAGTAGTTGTAACAACGGGGCCGTGACAGGCGAGGATGACACACTATTCTGCACATTGAGGGATTAAACGCTCTTAATATGCTCAATCATTTTGCCTAAGTCCTGACGAAACAAACCCGTTGTCGCTGTAAGTATAGTAAATGTTTCGGCCTGTGTTATCAGCCGTTAACGCATTAAATGCGAGAGAAAATTCTGCGTACACTTAGCGAGGTTTTTGGTTGTTGGGTGGGGAACCTTTGGAGCCACGTGAAAGAAATTAAAATTTTACAAGGATGTAATAAACTTGCCAGCTGCAGGAATCGAACACAGGTCGTACACGTCACTGACAAATATGCTATTAACTGGGTCACTTCGACGTTGGGTTATTTATTGGCTGTTTTTCAAAGCGAAGCTGAGAAGGCAGGGGTTTCATGTATTTTCCATGCTCGAAAAACAAGAACTCCTGAGGCTCCACGTGTTTTAGAAGCGCGAGGCGTTGTATCCTTTGATACGTTGCAAAACGAACGTCCCGTTGTGTGTACTATTAACACGCGGTCAGCACCAGAGTGGTACACCGTTCAAAACTCTTTTAGGCCTGACGCCTATGCGTCTGTAACTAGAAGTGTGTGCGTCTTTGTATGTGTCAGTCTTCGAGACGACCGCCGTCTAAAATAGAATTTGCGGATACCTTTCACCTAAATTCTGTGTCACACCCACCACGGTGGCTCAGTGGCTAAGGCGTTGTTCTGCTGAGCCCAAGGACGCGGATATCGATCCCAGCCGTGTTGGTTACTTTTGCTTCGCGTGATCAGCGAAGGCACGGCGGTGCGCGCTACTATGTCGTTATTTCGCAGCGCGTCGCCGCTGCCGAGCATGTTGTGTGTAAATCGTACCCCTGCAACTGTAACGTGGTTCGGATGAGCCACGCAGCAAGGAGGACGCCGAAGAATCGCGTGCAGCACCCAGCGGGTGCTGGGCTTCTGCTAAGCCGCGCCGCCCTCCCCCTCCCACCTTCGCCACACTTTCCTCCGTTGTCGTCTTTCTGCCTTCTCTCGCTCGGTTACAACGCCGTCGCCGTCGCCACCGCCGACCCACTGTAGTGCTGCGCACTAGTAAACGCACATAGATTCATTGCACGCACGCTTCTGTAGATTTGTTTATTACTCATATTCCGAAAATGTCGCCACCATATGTCAGCGTTTAGTTTCAACACTTTAGACGTGATAGGCAGCAGATTGGGGGGGGGGGGTACAGGGGGAATTTGAAGTGTTGTATATGTATAGTATATAGCGTATTGACGACACTAAGGCGGCAGTGCGCACATTCCTTCCCAAGCTTGAGAAAAATGTTGTATATTCTCATAGGCCCTATTATAGGAAATGATATAGTTCGTGTGGCCTTTCTGCAGAGAACCGCAAGTCCAATACCGGGATTATTTCTTCGGGTGCTTCGCAGTATTTGTCATTAAAAGTTTTCAGAAATGAATTTCGCCAGTTTTTAAGCATGTTTTTTTTCATGCTGAATCTAGGAATCCACCAAACAAATCCTAGACTAGACAAATTTACGTCTGCTGGTGGATTTTTCCTTTCGTATTTATTCACTAAACCCTACTATTACTACTAGACACACAAAAAGCGAAACCACCAGAGATGTATCATTTTTATCTTTTATTAATACAATTGATTGATGCACAAAACAGATGGCGGTTACTACTTTATTAACAACTAGCGGTAGTAACCGGCGATGCCCTGGTTGGGCACTATAATAATGACGCTAATGGGTGTAACCCGTGTTCGGTTATTTCTTACTTGTCACAACTAGGTAGCTCAGCGTGAACTAGCTTGTACACAATTAGGAGCTCCGACCTGCTGTGAATACATGAACTCCGTGGTAATGAGAAAAAGCACGAACTCGTGTTTTAATGGAACTCTCCCGAAACACATTGTACCAAGGTGGCGTACTCAATCCATGGAAACTGTTATCGCAGTAGGTATGAAGAATGCTCATCAGTCACAGTTTAACGATAATTAACATGGGCTCCAACGGCAGGCGCGGGGTTGCAGGCAGTGCCAACAGATGGCGGGCGCTAGGCGAACGAGGGAAAATTGAAGTGAATTTCACGTCTAGAATGGCGTGAAAAAAATCCCGGTGACCGTTTTATGCACGTGATAGGACCAAATCGCGAAATTGTTTTGGGCAACTGTATGGGCAAGCAAAAACGAATTGGGCATATCGACGCGCTGCATAGTTATTGAGGAATCTGCAAAACCACACAGTTTTACCGAAACGATGATTGTGGCTATTAAGTGGTTGTTATAGAAAAATCTTGTGCAGCAGTGTTTAGACACCCACATCAGTTACCTACATCAACAAAAACCAGTTGAATATCTGAACTGGTCTACCGCAAAAAAATAAATATGTGAAAAAATTTTCGTCACTTCTCACTCTCGCCCTTGTGGACCTCATTACTGAAGCCGTTTTAACCTGCAGTTTCGCTAGGGGTTCACATTTCCTTTTAGGCGTTTTTTGCTCTTGAGGCCCATCGATGTAGCAAAATTCTTTTTGCTTTTTACCGCCGCCCCCGAGATAAATCTTTAAAATAGGTTTTGTGTATCTGCATGAGTAAGATTTATTAGCAAAAAACAATTGAATAAATCAGTCAGTGAAACATTTATCGAAGAGCCTTTCCGGACGTCCATTTTTTTTCCCAAATGCAGAATCGCCCATTAGTGTTCGTTAGGGCGAAAGCAACTTTTTAGGTAATCTTAAGGGCTACAGATATGACCATAAACCACTTCGATGACAACGGGTGAGCATGATAATCACAGAATTCCGAAAACAAAATTTTACCTTTTTCGTTGATTAGGATAAGAATTTCCTAAAATCCCGCCTTAGTGAGGCCCATCGTCATGGCACAAATGTACACCCGAAATTCTAAGTCCCTAGGTCTAGCAGTTTCGGCTGGGCCTTGATGAATAAGTCAGTCAGTCAGTCAGTCAGTCAGTCAGTCAGTCAGTCAGTCAGTCAGTCAGTCAGTCAGTCAGTCAGTCAGTCAGTCGATCGGTCGGTCACACGGTCGTTCCGTCGGTAAATTGGTCAATCAGTCAGTCAGTCAGTCAGTCGATTGGTCGGCCATTCGGTCGTTCGGTCGGTAAGTCAGTCAGTCAGTCGGTCAGTCAGTCAGTCAGTCGGTCGATCGGTCGGTCACTCGGTCGGTCGGTTGGTCAGTCAGTCAGTCAGTCAGTCAGTCAGACTTCTTAATAAAGTTTGTTGAAAGTGCGCTCTGTCTCTTGTCGTCTCTCTCCAGTCTTCGTTACTTTTGTGCGCAATTGAAGCGCAGTCGGTCAGTCAGTCAGTCAGTCGGTCGATCGGTCGGTCACTCGGTCGGTCGGTTGGTCAGTCAGTCAGTCAGTCAGTCAGTCAGTCAGACTTCTTAATAAAGTTTGTTGAAAGTGCGCTCTGTCTCTTGTCGTCTCTCTCCAGTCTTCGTTACTTTTGTGCGCAATTGAAGCGCAGTCAGTCAGTCAGTCAGTCAGTCAGTCAGTCGGGCACTTCTCTTTATAGGAGTACCGTAGCAAATACAATTATGGAATACAATTAGCTCAGCCCAAGCGTATTGCGGCTTGGGCTGACCTCCATGTGTGTACGTACTTTCGACGTGAATAAAATACTCATTAACGTTACCAATATAAAGGAAGTCGGAAGAAATGGTTTCAGTAAAAAATACCCTACTGAAGAAGTATAGAAAAAGAAAAAAACTGAACTATGACGGCAGTTTTACAGTGCACAAAAATCCGGTTTTCCGCCACTGCCTAAATTATACACCAAGTTTCGTACGTCAACATACAGCAGAAATAAATTTATGCTGCGGTATGGGTTCACAAATAGCGCTGGCAGCCAAAAAATCCGGTGTTTAATACAGCACTCCGCAGGAAAATGTCTTTGGCCGAAGAAAAAGAATTACAAACCCGCATTAAGTGCAAGTAATGTGTCTGTCGTATCGCTCATCCTGAAAACGGCAATGTTTCCTCAAAGCGTGTGGGCGCATGCGAGTGTCAGTTCGTTGCTCTGGCCTTAGAAAGCGTACGCGCAGAAATTTGGCTTTGTTAAACGATGGCTTGTGTTAAATGAACAATAAAATCACATTTCGAAAAATTCGCGGCTTCGATTCATGTTCTTTATCGCCGGCCTGTCACTTCGCCAAACTTGTGACGCTTTCTCTCCCGGCTGAGTGACACCAATAAATATTGCTAAATGGGGCCCCTTTAGAGGTGGCAATTTCTTCTGCCCTAATTTTGTGATTGTTTTTTCTCCATCTACGGCTTTCTCATTTTATTACTGTTTGTCGTAAAAAAAGATAAATACTGTAATAATTCAGAAACGAATTTATTGATTGTTTGTAGGGTTTAACGCGCCGACGCAACGCAGGCGATGAGGCGCGCCGTAGTGGAGGGCTCCGGATTGATTTTGACCACCTGGGGATCTTTAACGTGCGCCGAAATCTCGTACACACGGGTGTTTTTGCTTTTCCATCGAAAAGCGGCCGCCGCGGCCAGGAATTGAACCCGCGACCTCGTCAGAAACGAATTCGACCAAGGAAACAGGGCTGATCAGCAGTTTGCGAAACATGTGACGTGCTATGAGGCCCAGCTCGCTTATTTCTGCCCTTAGTTGTTTTAGGTTTGCCGGCAACTCGCGTGCTTGATATGGAGTCGAAAACTTTGTTCGTCTCCATTGTTTTCTTTTACTGACTCGCCTTTTTGCTTGGAAATGAGCGAAAAATATAGCTCAAAGCAAACAACACCTCCGTTGTTCCACCCCTAGAAATGTTTGTCTTCCTTCTGTTAAAAAAATCATTTGAGCATAATGTTATTCACTGCATTTTTTCTTTGAAGCTGTATAAATTATAAGAAACACGAAAAAAAAAATCATGCACCCCTCCGTCTAATGACGACGATGGCTGAAGGTGAAGCTCGCGACGTAATCTTTGGTTGTTGTCGTCTGAGTTTTCCAACCCGCTTCGGCCGTGTGAAAATGGAGCAATCGGATAGACGCCGGCTTCATAATGCAAGGGACGCAGGTTCAATCCCGGCTACGAGAAGCGTTTTATATTTCATTTCAACCACAATCATTCATCATGATCGGCAGAGAAAGTTGGCTTTCCTGCTGGGCGTTTTCGCGTTGCCGACGCATCAGTGGGAACACTAAAGTTTCGCTTTAATAAAAAAACGAAAACTGGACACACACGAGCGGTGAACCAACGGCTTATTGAAATTTAATACGCACATATATCAGGAGCTTTTATTCGAAACGGGCCAAACCCACCTTAACAGATTTTGAGATAAAGCGAAAGTTTGTTACCGGACCTAAATGCAACGCTGTCAGAGCTATTATATGACATGCTTTACATGCCAGCTAGGGGAAGCTTACGGCCACAAGTAATTAAAAACTGTGCTGCGCATATGAACACTTTTAGAGGGATAAGTTTGGAATGGGCTCATATTGAATTGAGACATAAAATCCGATACGTAATTCTAAAGAAAACTTTCTTTAAATTTACTTTCAAGAACGGTACGATAGTATTTTGGCGGAAAAGGAATTAAACATATGCAGCAGGACTTCAAGAACACTAAAATTATTCATGAAGAGCACGTGAGTCGTCTTGGCAGCATAAGCAGCTCTGCAAATTCTACCGCAAGATTATTTTCTTGGGCAGGCGTTGCGCTGCTGAGCACGAGGTCGCGGGTTCGATTCCCGGCCGCGTCGGCCGCTTTTCTGATGGAGGTGAAAAGCAAAAACGCCCGTGTGTACGAGATTTCGGCGCACGATAAAGATCCCCAGGTGGTCAAAATTATTCCGGAGCCCTCCACTACGGCGCGCTTCATCGCCTGCGTTGCGTCGGCGCGTTAAACCCTACAATCAATCAATCAATCAATCAATCAATCAATCAATCAATCAATCAATCAATCAATCAATCAATCAATCAATCAATCAATCAATTTTCTTGGGCATGCCCGAAGACACCCACGAAATAAATCATCCCTTCATTGCCTTGCCACAAATTTCCAAAATGCTTCACAAGAAGGCCAGTCAAATTTTCTTCTTCCCCTTAATCCAGTGCCTCGCTGCTGAGCCCAAGGACGCGGGTTCGATTCCCGGCCACGGTGGCAGCTTTTCTGGTGGAGCTGAAAAGCGAGAACACCCGTGTGAATCCAGATTTCGGCGCACGTTAAAGATCCCCAGGTGGTTGAAATTAATCCGAAGCCATCCACTACGGCGCGCCTTATCATCTGTGTAGCGTCAGCGCGTTAAACCCCACAATCAATTAAACAATCAATCAATACAGTGGCTCGTACCCCCAATGACGGGGGGAGAAGTGGTTCCATGGCTCTTAGCAAAGGCCATTTATTTAGTCAAGTGATAAAAAGGTAAATGTGGGAGAAAAAAAAAACATTTACTTCATAGCGGCGTGGGAGGCGGGATAAAATGATTGTTGCACATCTCTCCGTTTCATTTCCTTCACTTCTTCTTCTGTTCACTCTGTCGTTGACGTCTAAGGACAGATCTTTCGCGGATTGCTTAACTGCCTCCGGAATCCATGATAGGCCAGTTCCAAAATGCAAAAGAACTTCTGAAAACAGCGACGAAAGTGTCCGCTCAGCCACGCCGGAAGCAAAGTCCCACTGGGCAAATGGATTTGGCTCATTTTGATCCCTGCTACATACAGCCCGACCTGGTTTATTTTCGATACGACATACGATCTGCGTACACATGTACCGGATGTTATCTGACCTATTTTGCTGCAAGCTCTTCTATAGGGGAAAGTTGCCGAGTTTTTATTGTCCCTGCAGTTTTATCTGACTTAGTTTCGGTTTGTGGATTGGGCTCATTAAGCAAACAAACGCCTCATATACATATATGCGCAGTAGCCACAGTGTACACTGCTTGTTAATCAGTGACGCATGCGTAGAAATCTCAATTCTTTCTTTGATAGACTATGGACGGTGAGCTCACACATGCTTGTCCCAGCCTATTTGTCATTTGTGCCTCAATTATCTCCCGTGTGGTACGGTCAGAGCATCTTTTAACTACAACTGTCTTATCAAAGAGAGGCACACGTCCGCACGTGGAACAGTGCGGCGCTAAAAACCCATCGCGCACGTTTCTGTCAAGAGAGAGAGAGAGAGAAGGCTGTTTATAGAAAAAAGCAGAGAGTTCTGCCGGCGTGTGCAATCGCCTACATGCTTCTCTGCTAGGGGTCGGGGATGTAGGAAAAACAAGCCCTTGAAAGAGGTGATGATGATGATTGTAGCGTTTAACGCGCCGACGCAACGTAGGCGATGAGGCGCGCCGTAGTGGAGGGCTCCGGATTAATTTTGACCACCTGGGGATCTTTTCGTGCGCCGAAATCTCGTACACACGGGCGTTTTTGCTTTTCGCCTCCATCAGGAAAGCGGCCGCCGCGGCCGGGAATCGAACCCGCGACCTCGTGCTCAGCAGCGCAACGCCTTAGCCACTGAGCCACCGCGGCGGGTCCTAGAAAGAGGTGGGCAGAAAAAAAAGAAGAAGGAAAAAAAAGAACACTGGCTTGGCTTGACGGGCTTGACGGAATATTTTGTAGATTGGGTCACAGAATTCACAATTTTGAAATGTGGCCAATGTCCTCCAAATAAGAAAACAAACTTTTTAGAGCCTAACGCTGCTTTGAGGGGCAAGTCCATGGTGCTAGGATGGTCTTGAAAGTTACCGGCCCTTGATCTAGGCGTTCGATACCTTAAAAAAAAACGGGATCTTTGTGCCAAGTAGGCCACACATGCTTTCGAGTGCGTTATTAACCTTGTTGGCATGCTCCCTGAACCTATCGTTTAAATATCTCCCGGTTTTCCCAACGTTCCATCTTACGGTTTGCTCTACGAATGCGCGGCTGATTAATACGTAGCGTACACTGTGGCTACGGCGCATATGCAGGCTGTTTCAGGGAAGCCTTTAAGTAATTTTAAAAATAGGCTTTCAGAGGTAAAACAGTTTTTCTTGCGCGAAGTGCTCAGGGGCCTTCGCGGACGCAATAAAGCAAGTCCGAATTGCTATGTACGGTAACAATTAATTTGTGCTTGTTCATTAGCTTTTTAATCATTGCGGTTAGGCGTGTTACAGTAGTGTGAAAATTGCAGAGGATCATCAGTCAAACCGATATCCAACGTTATGTAATTGTAATTGCCCGCAGGGAAATGTAAATGTAAATGTAATTGCCCGCAGGGAAATTGGAAATGCAATTGCCCGCAGAACTACGCGCTGAGTACTTCGGCCCTCCGAACCCGCACTTCTTGAGATCGGCGGCTGCAAAGCGGCGCAAAGCCATGCCTCCGTGTTGACGTCAAATGTTAAACGTACGCCGCGCTTTATCGCGGCCGGGCTACAGCGGAGCTGCCCAAGCGCGTGCCTCCGCTCTGATAAAGCGCCGCGTACGTTTGGCGAGTGACGTCAACATACGGTCATGGTTTGCGGCGCTTTGCAGCCGCCGATCTCAAGAAGCGCGCGTTCGGAGGACCGAAGTACTCATTGATTTGATTGATAGTGGGGTATGACGCGCCGACACAACGCTGGCGATGAGGCGCGCCCCTTAGTGGAGGGCTCCGGATTAATTTTGACCACCTGGGGATCTTTAACGTGCGCCGAAATGTCGTACACACGGGCGTTTCGGCTTTTCGCCTCCATCAGAAAAGCGGCCGCCGCGGCCGGGAATCGAAACCGCGACCTCGTGCTCAGCAGCACAACACCTGACCGAAGTACTGAGCAAATAGTTCTGCGGGGAATTACATTTTCGCAAATCTAACGTCGGATATCGGTCTGACTGATGAGCCTCTGCAATTTTCACATTAAAATCACACGCCTAACTGAATAATTAAAAAGTTATTAACAAGTGCTAATTTATTGTGAATGTAAATAGCGATTGTAACTCGTTTTATTGCGTCCGCCTAGGCCCCTGATCACTTCGCAGCAAGAAAAATTATTTTACCTCCGAAAGCCCGTTTTTTAAACTTATTTAAAGTCTTCCCTGAAACCAACCCTGTATATGTGTGCGCTGATCATTTCAATAAACGGTTGGTTCAGCGCTCGTGTATGTCCAGTCTTGTTCTTTTTGTCCATGTGCCAGCCGCGCTGAATTTCGCCTGATCATGTTCAACCAACACGCCCACATAGCCACTTTAATGAGAAACTGCCTGTGAAAGTTTGTTACATTCAATGCAAGCTGCGGCTTTAGATATTCTACTGGTGAAACAATTTTGGAACAGTTTTCAAGTGTATTTTATTCGTCAAATAAATAAATAAATAAATAAATAAATAAAAGTGAAAACCAGCACTTCTTCCCCGCTCCCGAAAAGGCGTTAGCCGCGATGTAATCAAATGAAAGGTAAGAGAGGCCTACTTTTGAAATGTCCATTAAAATGTTTATCGGCGCATCTTGATCGCCTCCAGTTTTCATTTGCTCTTGCTTGCACTAACAGGAATAAAAATGTTTCTCTTCTCTCTTTTTTTGTGCCGCAATAGTTTTGTCACAAGAAACTCCGCGGGGGAAGGAAGGAAGGAAGGAAGGAAGGAAGGAAGGAAGGAAGGAAGGAAGGAAGGAAGGAAGGAAGGAAGGAAGGAAGGAAGGAAGGAAGGAATACGTTTATTCGTCCATCGGGATCAGGTGTTGCGGGTGGAGGAGGCCCACAGGGCCGCCGCGACCGCCAGGGCCCGGGAGGTGGTCAGGACTTGGCCTGACTCCCCCGGGTCACGCAACATCTGCTCCCAGTGGTGAGGGGAGGGAACGGGTCTGCGGGGCATTCGCAGAGGGAATGGTAGTGAGTGTCGAGTGCCCCGCAGGCTGGACAGGTAGGGTCAGTAAAGAGGTGTGGATGACTGTAGGAGTGGGAGCTAAGTGGAAGCCACCGACACTGATTGTTTCCGCGATGTGGTAGGACTAAACGGGCTTCAGAGTTAGCGGAGTTAGGGAAGGGCAACGCTGCTCTTTTGCTTTCTGGCACACGACGTGGTCTCTGCTGCCAAGTGGCCCGGAAGTGTGCTCACCTTGCTAAGCTCTCTGCGCTTAGTCCGGCCGCCATACGTAAAAAACAAAAACGAAAAAAAAAAGAAAAAGACTGCGTCTGAAGGCGCCATGCAAGTACAAGTGCGCCGAGTCAGATTACTGGATTAAGCTGCTGTATCGACTGCTCTTAGGTTCGCTGATTGCAAGTCTGGGGTAGGTAAGTAGCTGAGGTGTGAAGGCCGCTTAAAGACTCAAGAGTGTTTCGCTTCAAAAAAATGACACCGAACCACACGATAATCCAGGAAACAGTTCTCCAACCAGTTGCCTCCTTTACATGAAAAGCAGTAGATCGTACATTAGAATCGCCATGATTTTTCATACGGGCTGCAGATGTTCCAGCCCACACCAGCCTTTGTGCTGCGACACCGTTTGTAATATATTAATGTTGTTTCTCAACAAAAAATAGTGTGCGTTTTGAATTCCTAGGGCGTTTCAGATTATGGGATATTCGAATGTTAGTCATGTGCAAGAAATCCGAAAGGAGACCCACAAAAGAAGGTTAGGGCCACAAGCTCCAAACGTGTGGCGTTCCTATAGGCATCGTCAATGTTTGTGAATATGCGACGTATATAGAACCGGTCAATGACCTATGAGCAGCAATCGGGGCATCGGACCAACTACCTACGAGGTTGTCCGTGAAAGAAAGTGCAAATTGCGTGCGTGTTGAATAAGTAGAAATTGATTTGTAACGCGCCGACGCAACGCAGGCGATGAGGCGCTCCGTAGTGGAAGGCTCCGGATTAATTTGGACCACCTGGGGGTCTTTAACGTGCGCCCGAATCTCGTACAGACGGGCGCTTTTGCTCTTCGCCTCCATCAGAAAAGCGGCCGCCGCGGCCGGAAGTCGAACCCGCGTCCTCGTGCTTAGCAGCGCAACGCCTTCGCCACTGAGCCACCGCGGTGGGTGTGACCTTTGATTTGCACATTGCAGATTCAAAGCACCCTAAGAAATTGAACAATACCAGTGTGGCAAATGCTAATGAAGAGAGCAGGTAAGCACGTGCCACGTTATTTTTAAGTGAAAGCAATAAAGGGACGCCTTACCATTACCGTTACCAAGCAACGTAACGCACCTACTCACTTCAAGGTTGCTTTTTTTTTTCCTTGATTAAATGTGCCAGAACTGTCACCCCAAATTTTGGGAAGTAATCGCATCGTTAAACGAAAACAATGCGGGCTCGCAGTAACAAAATTTTAAACCGCAATAGTTACCGCCAAAACGTAAACGTGTATAAACAGGCTGAAAAACAGCTTTAGTTGCCTTGGAATTACAACACGCATGGTCGTGTAGTCACGCATGGAATAATAGAAAAGTGTACGTGGAAATATTTTTGCACTTATTTAGAGTGCGTGCGTGCGTGTGCGTTGACTTTGTATTACATAGGTGGGCCTGTGCCCTTTCTTGGGAAGTGAGTTAAGCACACGTGTTTTCATAGCGAAAGCCATTCTTAGGACAGTGAACGCCGTCTTGGAGACTGCTAATGCCGCACTTGTCACCCTAAATACAGGAGGAGCGCCGGGGCTAGAGCCGCGCTGTTGGCCACACGCGACGACGGTGGCAGAGGAGGAAAACCCCAATTGTGCTTCGCCGCTGTGGGTGCACCCATGACGTGTGCGGTGGACCAAGGGGCCGGGAAAAGACACCGGCGGCGTCTAGATGGCGCAACACGCCTCCATTGCCCCGATCGTTTGGAAGGTGGGCGCTAAAATGCCGTCTATCACACCAGTGCACTCACTGCGTCGCTCAACGGTTCTCAACGGTCGCTAACAGCGACCAACGACATGCAGAATCGACTGTTAGCGTACAAGCAGCAGTCTCCAACTTCGGCTTGTGTGCTGCTTCGGCAGTCTTTTTGTTGGCGACGTGTCATCTGCCGTTTGCGGGAACATGCAGGAGGTCTAGGGCAGGAGGCTTATGAACCATTCAATGTGACCTCCCAGTTTTATTCACTTTTTAGACATAAACATTGAAAAATTTCCGCCAGCATTAAGTGCAGTGATCTCGCAAGTTGCTAGGTGTCCGCATTGAGGAAAACAAGATATCTAATTTTGAGTCATCTGTTGAGAATTGATAAAAACGTTCAGAAAGAAAGAGCACCAGTTGGGGAAAAAACATTCTAAACAAGCCGAAAACAGCCAAGTCACGAGCAACGCGTGCCCGCAAAGGTTGTTTTGCGTGCACTCATGAATGAATCTTTGTAACGTAAAAACTCTAGCCTTTCACGTTAGGCCGCGGACGCAAACTCAGGATCATAGCCTCCTCCACCTTCTTCCTTCGTGCGTGCGCGAACACTGCCTGTACTACATAACATTTGGTTTTTTCCTTCGTAATTTTCTTTTCAGAGGACAAAAGCTTACCTGCAGGGTTTAGTATTTGTTCACAATTTAAGCAATTTTCGCTGCCGCACCACCTTGCTTGGGCAGTTAGCAACAATATTCTTTGAGCCCTCAGTAGCTTCCCTGGCTTTGATTAATGTGTTACGGGTTTGTAGGCACGCCAAACGTGCGTGTGTGCATGTGTGTGCATCCCTTCTGCCTTCTGCGTGACGCGTAACCGCTGCCTTGCCATAGGCTTTTGCATGTGAGCATGACGAGGCTACGCACGAGGACATCGCGCATTGCCACAAACACGCTTGTTTCCTCGCTTGCGTGCTCTTTCCATCTCAGTAAGCTCATGGAGCTCTATATAGCAGCGAACGTTGCGCCATCACCTACCTAAACCTTTTCGATTGTCCAGTACCGAATGGTGGTAACGCCCTGGTTCACCGTATAATGGCACGAGAAGAAAAAAAAACAGGGTTCCTGGATATAGTTGCACCACATGCAAAATATACGACTGCAATCTTATATTAGAAGCAATCTATACTGACGGGCTCGGAGGCAACCTGGTGGCAACGCGGACATAATGACGAAATCAGCGAGCTTGATCTGGGGCCTTCGTTAGGGGAAACGCCTGTTTTTTGAAAGTGAAATGTAATATTAATCGATATGCCCCACCCCCGTGATCACAGCATTACTGCTTAGCTGGCAACACACTGTGCTCAAATCGCTGCACCTGTGCTAGCTGTAGGATTTGTAGGTTGCTCTTCCCAGCATTCTCGGTATCGTAATGAGAATGGGAGGGCAAGAATTGTTACGTATTTTTGGTTTCAAAGTAAGCACGGGTGTTTCTTCTGCCTTAGTATAGTTAAGTCATAAGATAACTGCAGTCGCCGAAATGTTTTGCTTATCAGGTTTGACACGTGTGAAAGTTTCAGTCGAGCGCTACAACCACAGCTATGATTTAACTGTTCAAGTGCAGCTTCGTCCAAAGGCGGGCAGTGAACCAATCGCCACAATTTTGCTCACTCGAAAATGTTTTCTTTATTTCAACAAAGCACTAATTCCCATACGGTTATGCAAGCTACAATACGCTGGTGGATTTCACAGCGCCAAATCTGAGGATTACTGACCGTTGCCTTATCTCTATATCTATGTTATACGCCTGTGGATACTTATCGACACAGCTTTCGGCTGAAATTTGAGCATAAAAATCAAAGCATACGTCACAGTGCAACGATCCTGGGAGCCATTGCTCTGTCACTTCTATATAGCTGGCGATGGGGCTGATGGCAGTGCTACTCTGCTGCTTTGTTCGCACTAGTGTCACTAGATCGGCGATCTTTTCTCCTATTGTTCCGTGCCGTGGCCGTGATCATTAGTCAGTTCAGATCACATGACATTTCTTGACACTGCCTCGGTTCATGGGCACCGCCATTGTGTTTTTTATACGTTTTCTGTCGGTCAACTGTGATAGTCTCACCTTGCGCTCTCTGCTCTGCTGCTGAGCGTCACTGGCGACGTTCCGAACGCGAATCAAAGATAACGAGCTTCGCAGCATCTCAGTCGCAGAAGCTTGTCTGAAGGTCCCTTGTTGCTCTGCCTTCAGCAGTGTTGTTTACAAATGACCTCGTCAAAGTTAGCAGTGAGGCCGCAGCAGCGGCAATCTGGAATCACCGATAAACACCCAAATGGCTGCCGCTGCTCACTTTTGTTCAGCGATGACGGTACTCTGTATCTTATCTAGTGATACTATAGTTCACACCTATTGCTGCTAACATAAACAGAAAGAAGTGTAGTAAACAGGACAAGATTCGGTGCAGGCCTCAGTAAAATCTTTCAGAAAACAGACAGCCGTAAATGCTTCCACTTGGACTGCCTGAACTGCTCTGATTTAAACGTGAAGGCCTCAAGGGCCCCATTCTGCAAAAAACTGGCATTGTTAATTTGAGTTCATATACGAAGTAAGCTCGGCTATCCAGAATAGGGCCGAGCGCGTTGCTACCCGTTAGCTCTGCACTTTCTTTCTCGTTTTTACAGGGAGGAAATTCACGCTCAAATGACGCTAGCAGGGGGGAAACAAGCTATAGTCGCATATCAAACGCAACCAACAGCAAAGCGACTAAAAGCGACGCTGTAACCAAAGCCCAAGGTCACATCAAAAGTTAGGCATGGATGAACAGCGATCAAAACATAGCAACCAGTCGAGCGCACCATTTCAACATTTATATATACACCGCGCACTTGGCCAATCTGTTCTTGAAACCCGCTTTTCGTTGGGCGTGCAGGCTCATTATGATGCTTTGTGATCGTAACCCACCAGAGGCATCGTAAACCAGACAGAAAGTGGCATACATAACGCTGTTGTCACTTCTCAGCGCGAAAAATTTAATGGCAGCGAGAAAGGTAAAAATCTTTACTAAGTGTACGTTGTACCAAACCCGTAAACCCAGCCCCCCCCCCCCCTTCCCCCTCCCCTGTCCTTCAACAACACGCCATCTAAGCAAACAATAAAGCAATGCACTATTGTCTCAGCTTTCTTGAATAGCCTACACTTGGTGTCCTTGTTTTCACTGGTGGTGTTGAAGTATGCAGTTTAAAAGAAAATTTTGTGACCCGAGACACACACAAGCGATTGGCGCGCCTAAAGACATTAGAACGTTCTCCTTTGTTGAACATTGAGCCATAAACTGGGATGGGGAAGCAGACATCTATTATATCTCTGATTAGACTTTTCCGGATGACGTTGAACGAACACTCAATGAAAAAACACGCTCGCAGTAATAGTACAACCTACATAATTTTCTTTGAAACCCATACAAATCACAATCCTCAACTTGTGAAGAAACAATGCGAAATGGCAAATGACCCGACAGGCGACGCTACGCCTCTGCGCGAAAGAACGGACGGGCAATTTCCCGTCAGTAGAGGAAACGGGCGACCAGTTGCGAAATGAACAAATAGATGAGTCCAGCTGCGCCCATATCCAGGAGCAAAAAGCGATTGTCTCGCCGCATGGGCTCCCATTTCGAATGCCAAACGAACCGCGCAACGATACCATAGAAACTTTATAAGCTGGCGCGGGTACGTCCATTTATTTAGCCGCAAAAAATACATTGCAAACCCTGGCCCTAGCAAAAACTGAAAGCTTCCGTCCTCCCCTTGTTTTAGCCTTACGGCGAACGCCGTTCCTAGGATCAGCCCACAATAGAACCTTTAGAAAGCTCAGTCTCGCAACATAACCTACTATCATAATCATGATGATGATCATCATCATCGATGTTCACCTGGTGTCGGCTATTACTTGATCCCCACGATCCACCGGCGTCATTCCGGAGAGGTGCGCAAGCGAGCTAATCCGGCACGGAACTCTATAAATATGTCCAACGACCCGGTTTAGTGGATGAAGGATTTGTCACTGCTAACTACTGGGTTTTTAGAGAGGCTCTTAGGCCCCTACTTCGAAAGTTTGGGTGATTCCAGCTCGCCCGGTCGTAGTGTGAGCGCAGCCACAAGCTCGTCTCGGAGTCAAATGCCAACCCATCATCTCTGCGTGTTGCTTCGTCATCGGCAAGGTACAGTGTGTCAATATATTTGATTTTGGTTAACCGTACGTGTGAACTGTCGGCCTCCCTTCTCAGGCAACGCTCTGCCGCGTTGTTTTATGAGTACAAATGGGTGCGTGTAGGCCATTCACGTCGCAGTTCAGCTCCATAATGTAGTCACGGAAGCAAAGCTGGTGAAAAGTTTCAGCACTCAAGCGAACCTGCGCCCTACAATAACTGGCAACAAAACATGAACGAGAACTCGATAACATATTACACGTGCGAACTTACGAGTAAATCCATCGAATGACATAACGTTTGGTCTGTGGGCATTTACTTCAAAGGGCAGTCTGTTCGTCCGCTCCTGTGTGGTGGAGAATTGTCCATGAATAAACACATATTCACTCCCTCACACTTTGTTTTGCGTCATTTTGGGTACTGTTTTAGGGGTGCAGTCACCTGGTGCGCGTATAATGGGAGACAAAAGTTTGCCAGTAATACACACACCACCCACACCTCGTTGGTAACGGGACCGAGGAAAAGCGGTATAGGTCTGTCGAAGATGTGAAAATTCTCGACTCGTTGTATGCGCCGCTCCACAAGTATGAGTAGGGACGCTAGATCCGCGGTCTCTTCGACCTCCTCCTCCGAGAGCTGCTCTCTGGTAAGAAAAGGTGTCGTGTTCAGCTTAACCTTGATGGCATATAGTATATCCTGGATTTTAAAACCCTTGTCGGCCATTACAGCGTCTCCCTCCTCAAAAGAACGCGCCAAGAAACCATAAAGCCCATATTCCTTGTCGGATATGAATCCTGGAAAAAGGCTTGAAACAAAAGGGACGATACCAATGCCAACCAAAGCATTCGCCGACTCCTAATACGAATACATCGCTGACTAAAGTGCGAGTGAACTCGCTGCCTGGCATTTTATTTCTGTTGCGTCTAAGGCAACTCGTGTTGCTGAGTATTTAGTCTTGAAAGCGGAAGGCATTTTTTCAAGAACTTTTGCTTTGGACAACCGCAACTTCAGATGTTGAACAAACTTGGCACAGCAAGCTCTTCACCTAGCCGTCTTCTATCAGAAGCAGAGTTCGAGAAGGAGTCAGTATCAACAAAGTGCTTGGAGTATGGGGACTGGGCGGCCGTTGTATGGCCCCACCCGTCGCTGCAGCGAGCAGCGCCGCCCGTGGCAAACCGCTCGCCAGTGGAATGCCGGTGGCAGTCAGCGCAGCGCTGTGGAGCATGGCTTTCTGTCATTCTGCTGCCGCGCGGCTTGCACAGCGTGAATAACCACAAGGACTTTTTTCAGATCGGTAAGTCTTGAAAGTAGAGGCGACCTTTACGAGACATGCCATGTGTGTGATTTACACCCATACTCAGTAATTACATATAGCAGACGACGCTCAATGGGCTAAGCTGGAAGCCAAGCTGGAAGTGCAAGTCCGTTCCTTCGCGCAAAGTTTTCATGCCTGCATGCAGCTTGGCGTATCGAGGAACATATTGCAGCTAAATGCTCATACAAAGCCGGAGTGCGCAGCCGATCCAGGAATGCGGCAAAGCTGGCCTTCGGCAGTTGATGACGGAACGGCGTCTTGCACGAGTTAAAGACAAAGTTGGGAGGGGGGTGCCTTCTAAGATTTACCACAAAACAAATTGTGATGGACGACGCTCCATAACTTCATTAACTACGCTAGCAACTTGTGCAATTTCACAGAAATCCGCTTACTACAGTCATCGCGAATCGCTTATAAAAGAAATACCACAGATAGTAGAACGTTATTGCTTGTCGTGGAAAAGCATTGCTTTATAGGACTTGCAATGGTTGTTGGCTAGTTGGTTAATGGTTTCTCAAAAAAAATAATTCCTAAGGGGCTGAAGGACGAGAGACAGGAGGGTGCCAAAAACCTGCCCTCAGTTTCACAACTGAATGCTTCGGGGGTTTACAACCTGCCACCGACGCTTGAAAAATCATGCACTCCTCCGTGTAACGACGATGATGCTTTATCGCAAAGCTTCCTCGTTTGGGCTTCCTTGGTTGCCTTCTGGATTTAAACTTTGAGTAATTGAGCTTCAAATTTGACCAGCACGCAGTTTTGTCTTCTGATCGCATCATCTTTGACTTTCACCCTTTCCCAATCTATCTCGCTCGAAGAAAGCTTCGCGTTCAACCATCGTCGTCGGTAGACGGAGGGCTGCATGAATTTTGCACTTCCATGCACCCCTCTCCGAATTCAAACTGCTTCCAGCATCTCGAAACTGCGTGTGTGCCGGAGGACTCGGGCTGATGCACCCCTATTTGAGGCAACTAGTCGCGCGTTTTTGCTTTCTTCACAAGGCATTACACGATTTTTTAGGTATTCGGCAAAGAATACTTAAGCATTAAAAAACACAGGATGACGTTATCACTGCCGCATTTTTTAACTATCGGTGCCAGCCTCTATTCCACGCAGGTGGTAAAATGGGGGGGGGGGGGGGGGGAGGGGAGAGTGTTTGTAGCTTGGGCTGTTGGGCGGTTGAATAACTTTGGCTCTTGTTAAAACCACAACTACTAACGCGGGATGTCCGCTTCGGCTTTCAGGCTCCCGTGCTGCCACTGTCACTCACAAAAACCGAAGGCACAAAGCTCACGGTTACAGAAAGTGTCAACTGCCACAAGATAATCGATCTCGTACGTAAGTTCCTTTCTCTTCAAAGCACACGTATCGAGGTATCCCACCGTTAAGGCTGGCGTGCAAACCGTAGTCATTGAAACCAGTGAAGGTCATTTCTCTTCAATGCACACGTATCGAGGTATCCAACCGTTAAGGCTGGCATGCAGTCTGCAGTCATTGAAACCTGTGAAGATCTTTTTAAATGGTAGAAATGAATACCAATATTACTAGTTTTATTCCTACTACAATCGTGCGGAGCCAGCCGCAGAGCGGTGCAAAAAGCGCTGATATCAATGTGGGCCATTCCCAACCTTAGAAGCGTCCAATAAGTTTAAGTTTCCGTTAGTGCATTTGAGAAGAAATGAATACTAATAATAGCAGTTTTCGTACTCAGATCGGGTATAGCGAAGCGTAGATCGCTGCAAAAAGCGCTCATGTCATTGTAGCCCATACCCAACTTTATAGGCGTCCGACAAGTTTACGTAGCCGCTGTTGCATCTAAGAATCCAACACATCTGTCTATACTTCGTTTCACTGCACATATCCGCTAACACCACCAAAACATTCAAAGTACCAAAACGAACACGGCAAAATCAACGAAAGGCTGCGTAGTCCAATGCACCGGCTCATTCCACTAACGAGGGGAGCGTCGAGTGGTGGCTGGCGCCACCCGTCCAGCTGACAGGTCCCTATACCTTCCTGTGTGTAGCTATTTGAAATTTATTTCCTTAATCTCGGCGTATAGCCATAATCCACTTGTTTTCAGGCCAGGATCACTTTGGAGTCCTATGAATGAAACCTAATAAAGGTGCAAAAAAATGTTCCATTATCCCAGAGAAGCAGGAAAAAAACACTCCACAGTTGATTTTCATACTCTTAACATTTAATGACGTTAAGAAAAGGAACAATTTAGTACAATGTTTTTAGGTTGGCTGAGATGATAACTATAAAAACTATGAAAAAGCGTTGAAAAGTACTCAAATGCATTTTTGGCGAGCTTGCTAAAATCGCACCATGGAAAAAATGTGCGCAGTCGAACATTGCATTAAATGCAAGGTGCCGGCCGACGAAAACTGACTCGAACTTAATTAGGAGAGACAAACAAGAAATCTGACGCGAAAACCGTCAGGGGAACCCAACAAACTTAAAAGCGAGGAAAATATCTGTACCTCTAACGACTTTACTTTGGCCCACGCTAGGAAAGCAAGCCCTGAGGTAATCTTCACAAACTGCTCCTAACCACGGTATCCAACGCACGCAAAAAAGAAACACTGAAGGAAGCGCTAATCGCAATATAAGTGATCCAGCCAAACCGTCCGCGCGAAGTGTCTACGGGGTGCCCACACTCAGTGACACGATCAGGGGAATGCACTCGTCAAGCAGTGCAGTATGCTTGACAATGGTTTAAACAGATCCCCTCCCTTTTTTATGGTGAAAGGGGTTTTTC
The DNA here is from genome assembly GCF_048455015.1 of Haemaphysalis longicornis. Taxonomy (NCBI): domain Eukaryota; kingdom Metazoa; phylum Arthropoda; class Arachnida; order Ixodida; family Ixodidae; genus Haemaphysalis; species Haemaphysalis longicornis. The sequence goes on along the minus strand of NW_027526203.1, from coordinate 308,787,984 downwards.
AGTACACATGAGTAGCTTGTTTTCCATGCATACATCAGATCTGCTATCGCACGTTCTAGCGTCACGTATGGGCTGTACGTACGCACCTTGTTTCTGTGCGCTTTTGTCGTAGCAGGCTGACTAGAGAGACACGCAACAGTATGCTGGCATCGCGGATGTGTTCAAGCGATGACAAGTAGCATCTGCAGGGCACAAGAGACCGCAAAACGTGAAAAAGCTGACAAACTGGAGCTACTGTGCGCTGAAGCGTACTGTGCGTGCATGCGGTACGCTTGCAAATAGATCAAGTAATGGCGGACGAGGGCAGTTCGTGTGTCGGGCACTAGGTGGCGCTGCTTTCTCTTAGCGGCGGACGGTACAGACGTGCGGAAAGCAGCGGAGACAGCGACGACGAAAGCGGATAAGTGTTTAAATTGTGTTATTCTGTTTTTAGATTGGCAATCCGTTACAGAAAACCGATGTAGTTTTAGACACTAGTGTTACGTGGAAAGGAGCAGGAGTGGTCAGCTGGTCAGCATAGGGAAATGCAAGAACCAAATGTTACAAGTGGTTGTTACACGTGGTTTGCTTTGTGAGTAACGCGGACTGCGCGGGAGAGCGCAGCAGTGAATAGGCTCGAGTTCGGCTCACCTGGGCAGAGGAGTAACATGCCACCAAAGAAGAAGCTGGGTGTGGTGTGCATGGGGTGCGAGCGCGAGTATACGCTCGAAGAGACGCGGTTCGAGTCGATCGAGGAGGTGGAAGGACGAGATTTTATGTGCAGAGTGTGTGTGCTGGCGTCGCGCCTCGACCGGCTCGAGGCAGAAAAGCAGCAGCTCCGCGTGCAAGTTGAGAAGTTACAGCAGAAGCTGAAAAGTGAACGGAAGCAGCGCGAGGCGCTTGAGGAGAAGGTAGTGCAGATGGAGGACAAGATAGTGTCGAGGGGCACACAGCAACACAGGCGCGTCGGGTGGGCTTGGCCCCCAGGAAAACGATGACGGACAGGGCAGCGCTGGTCCCCGAGGGAATACCAGTGCGGCCATAACAAAGGAGAGTAGCGAAGACGTAGACACGGTCGAAAAGGGTCCGAGCGAAAAGGAGGTCAGGCTGACTCAGACGCAGCCGGAACAGCTGTCTGTGTCGGGGGGGCAGCCAAAAGAAAGGACATCGGCGTATGGTGATCATGGCAGGCGATTCGAACATGCGCTACTCCGAGGGGGAGATTAGAGGACGGGTGAGGGGAGACGAGAAAGTGCAGGTGGGCGTGTCTCCTGGACAGACGGTCAGGGTAGTTCTAGAAACGGCGAAGGACAAGATGTGGGAAAATATGCAGGGGCAGAACCTCGTGGTTATAGTCGGAGGAAACAACGACGTTCTGTAAGGAAGGGGCGCTGGAGTGCGAAGGCAGCTGGAGAGGGGAGTGAAAGAGCTTAGGACGCTGTGCCCAACTGTGCAGGTCGTCGTGAGCACACTACCCGAGATTACTGGGAGAGGAGTGAATGTGGAGAGAGAGGTGACGGCAGTGAACAGGGAGATACGGGAGCTCGGTAACGGGATGGATTTCGCAGTCGTCGACATCAACACTGATGTCTGGCGAGTAGGCTGGAAGAGGGCGTTCCAGCGGTACGGAGTCCACTTCAGCGAGAAGGTGGTAAAAGCCATTTGGGGGGCGACACGCCAAGCGTGCAGTGGCTTTTTTAGTGGGTCAGAAGGCCTTTGTGAGGAGTGAGTAAACGGGGAACAAGAAGAAATATCTAGGTCGGTACAGCTGCGTGCAGGTCGAAGAGGAGATGCCGGTGTGTGAACAAGAGAGGGCGAGAACTGAAGATGGCGTACACAAACATGCAGGGTGCAGGAAACAAGAGAAATGGATGGAGATTCGCAAACAGCTAGAAGAAGAATATATCCGGGCATGTTCAGTGACCGAGACGCACCTAAGGAACCTATAAGAGCCTCCGGTAATCGGAGAGTATGTTTGGGAAGGTTGCAATAGGACGGCTGGGTCAAGAAAAGGCGGAGGAGTAGGTATGCTTATACGGCAGGGGGCAAAGTGGAAAAAAGTGAAAGAAGTCTTTAAAGAGCATGTGTGGTTAAAAGGGATGGCAGGGGGTAGGGAGATGTCTTTAGGAGTGTCGTACCTGTGGACGGGTAAGTAGAGTAAGGAAAAAAATGAAAGCCTGCTGCCTAAATTGGAAATTGAGGATTCGAAACGATCCCAGGAGGTTCCATTGGTAGGGGACATAAACGCCTACATTGAATATCTAGACGGGTACACTGACAACGATGGACATCTAATGCTGGGTATGTGCGAAGAACAAAACCTGATCTTAGTAAATAGGGAACAAAAATACGAAGGTCAAATCACGTGGGAATGTGGCAGGAGACAGTCGAGTATCGACTACTGCCTCCTCTCGGAGGGACTTTATGAATGGTTGGATGGAATGAGCACAGATGAGGAAGGGGGTAACAGTCTGGGCAGTGACCACAAGCGCATGCAACTGAATTTTGGAAAACCGGGGATCGCGAAACAGGACCGAGTGGGGCAGTAGACAAAGTTAAGCAGTAAACAAATTGCGGCTATACCTAAAAGTATAGAAGCCGACGTAGAAAGAAACCCTGGAGAAATATGGGAATATGAGAGGCTCACCAAAACTATGCAGGAAAAAATAGTCAAGGCAGAAAGGGCAAATCAATGGAAAGGAAAGAAAACGCCGAGAAGATGGTGGAACGCAGAAATTAAGGAGGTTATAGAGAGGCGCAAACAGGCGTCTAGAGAACACAAGCAGGCCAAGAGGGGAGGGAGGCAGCAGGAAGAGGTGGACACAAAATGGGAGCAATATAAGCAAGGAAAAGTCGAAGTGCAGCTGTTGGTGCAGGCGAAGATAAAGAGCGACAGCGAGCGATGGGTGGCGCAAATAACAGGGAGGGGTAGAGAGGCGCCGAAAAAGTTTTGGAACCACGCGCGGGCATTAGGGAAACGCACGAGACATACAGAAGGTGCTATTATAGAAACTGAAGCGGGCCGGATGCTCAAGGGAGAGCAGACATTGGCATACCTTCATGAAATTATCACTGAGAAATTCTGTAAGGTTGATAGAGCGGCACCTCAGCCCCACAGTGATTTCACGACGGGGAGGACGAAAGGTATGGAAATGGGAGGGGACAAGCTCAAGTGGGGAAAAGCAGAGGGAAAGGTGCCCAAAGGGTGTTCCAAATGTTTTGCTTAGTTCATCGGGTTACTTTCTCGTAATTGTCCACCTTGCGACGTAGTGGACGACGTTTTCAGACGGTAGTCCACGTCTGCAGGTAATATAATAACTAATGTGAATTATTTAAAATAAATTGGAAACCTACCATGGCCTGCTTTCGCTTGTGTAATAATTGGAAGGAAAATTTGACAGTATAAATTCCGCTTCTTTTTACCCACTCATAAGCTGCGGTTTCCATACCCCGTTCACTCCATAGTTAGTTCCATTTATCCTCACTTCACTATTTTAGTTGCATATTTATGAACTGGGTTGTTATGGTGATATCTACACTGTCACCAATAATGGCTGCTTGATTCGCTAATTCGTCGGCGATCTCGATGCCAAGAATACCAGTGTGTCCTTTGGTGTACGCTAGGATTACATCGTAGGTATCCTTGACTTTTCTGATTCGCTCTTAATTTGTTGGACGAAAATATTTAAGTTATTTGGATTTTTTACCCCTTATGATGTGGAAAGATCTCCGATATTATTTGATATTTCCTGCACGGATCTTTACTTTTTAGGTATTTTAGTAGCTTTCCATTTACAAACAGCCGAGTTCCGCTGCTGACAGGGCACAGGGGATGTCATGCACTATTACATGTCCTACATTGGCTTGCCGCAACATCTCAAACAGAAGAAGGTGACTAACCGCGAAAATCGCGTTGGCTAAGTCTATCTGAACAAGAACAACGTGCTCAGAGTTATTTGATGCACATTCACGCACGCAATGTGCCATGTGGATCTTAGTTTGAACACTGCGACTGCAAATTTTCCAAGTTTAATGTGTGCCTACAATGTTACCAGCAACATTCTGTAACCTATTAGCCAGAATCTTAAAATATCTTACGAGCGGCACTGCACAGAGCTATAGGTGGGTAGCAAGAAATACAGTTTCTACCTGTAGGGGGGTCGCTTTCGGGATAAACACAGTATGGTCACTGTAAAAAGTGGGTAGCACGACCCTTTGTGAGCATACTGTAGAACCTAAGCAAAATATCCGCCCATGCACTCCGCACAGATGAGTAACCAGCCAAGCTGCAATATGCGGCCGGTATTTTACGTATGACGCGTGGCATACCTATTTCGAAGTAACTTGTGGCCGAGGTTTGCCATTGCCACTTTGACCCCGCTCCGCCCGCACCACCCGCACCACCGCCTTCCCTTCCAGACATCGTCGCTTTAGCTGCGCTTCACGTCGTAGACCACTGCGGGCGCGTTATGCTGCGAGAGAGATAAACCAAGCGAATCGCTCTCTCCTTACTTCTAACTCCACTCCAACCTGGTTCTTTCGCGCATGCGCGTGGGGTAGCGTCGGAGGAGTTTTCTGCGTTCAAGGGACCGCCGGATTTTATTTTCGCATAGACATAAAAAGCTGTGCTTTAAAAAGAGCTGATCCTGAAACCGCTTGTAGAATTCCGACGTAAAACCATCTGGGCCAGGTTGTTGATCTCATGCAAACCATTTACCGCTGCCAAATATAGTCTACTGTAATGTAAGCTTCAAGCGATAGCTATGCTTCCTCGTTTAAGGAAGACAGTATATCGACAAGGCCAGACGGCACGCCAGGACATTGGCTAGACAGTGGAGAATGAGAGGTTAGTGTAATGAGGTTCAAATGCTTTAAGAATTGAAGGAGGGCCAACAAATGTCCCTGAATCAGTGTCAGTTCCTTTTATTTCTTATGCAGCATGACGTTCCTCACCGTAAAAGGAGAGGCACGAATAATTTCTAATTTCTAATTATTTCTAATTCTAATAATTCTAATAATTCTAATTTCTATATTTCTTATAATTTCCAATTTCAATTTTTAATATTGCGGACTTGTCTTGGCAAAACTGGTGTTCTCGAAATATTGACCTTGAAAGTCTGATCCCAAACGGTGAAATGTCTAAAGATACCTGTGAAGCTCGCATTGCTGTCATTTCCTTTCAAAGCTGACTGGTGAGGACTGCTTAATCGTAAAAAAGCTTAACTTCCTGCTTAAACATGGCCTGTGCGAAAAAGTTTAAACCGGTTCGCGCAAAAGAAAGGATCGAAAATGCCTTTTACCGCAACTATGAAGAAATCGTGCCACCAAAGGTTATTGTTCGGTTTCCAAAGGCGTTATTTAAGGAATTGTAAGCGGGGCCGCAACGTGCATTTTGAGACGCCGAAACTAGACAGTGATCTGAGAATAAAAGAGGGGAAACGTTGTAATAAATTATATCTAAAAGGTCGGTAAAAAAGTAAATACCGTCTAACTTCGCTAGTGATGAACAATAGGAATGTTTAACACCGAGTTTAGTATGGCAACACCCTCCAACATCAATAACAGCGCTATCGCATACGGTCAAATCTCGATATAATGAATCACGCGGGACCACGGAAAATTATTCGTTATTTTGAAATATCGTTGTAATGAAAAACAGGTGTTTATAAGCCAGTGCTCAAACCTACGAATTAAAATGGCGTACATTAGTGGCGTACGTCTGGTGCGCAGACAGGCAAACTGATGTTGCGCTCATTTCAAAGCTAGTTTATTTGAAAAAATCAGTTTTCTTCTCGTGCCGTGCAGCACGCACGACCGATTAGGAATGCCTCTACATATTCCACCTTGCACAACACCTCTTGGGGTACGTTAATCACCGAGCAGTGAAAGGGCGGAATTGGTTCATGTGCACTAAAACATCAATGTTCGACACGATTTCATCTTCTGCGTGAGGTGAACTACAGTAGTCCTCGTTCGCGTCGTCATCCTCACCAAAGGGGATGACTGCTCTCGCTTCTTCTTTGCTTTGTGGCTAGCTGCATTCATCGTTAGATCTCACACGAACTGCGCAGCAAAATCACCCCCAAAAAAGAAATACCTGCCTGCACACGTGATTAGCGGGAAGGACGACCGACCGGCCACCGTCACCCAACACAACTAGTGAGAAAAGAGGCAAACGCGGCTAGGCCTGATAGGCTACTGCACATTAATCCACAGCTTTGGGGTGGCGCTAGCTGCTGGCACTCGACATGGTGATGATGATAGCTACTGCACCCAGGGAATGCACAGAGAAATTGCGGTTTCTGTTTCACGCGAAAGTCGCGACGCTGCGACTTTTAGCCGAATTCGTAATACTGATGTTCCTCTGGAAATACTGATGATAATACTGATGAAAATGAGGAAAATAAATTACGTGCGTTATTCCGCAATATGCGCTATATTGAAATTCGTAGTTCTTAAAACTTTTTGCATTGATATTATGGGTAATATGGCGGGGATTCATAAAATGTTCGTAAATTTGATGAGTGATTGTAGGGTTTAACGCGCCGACTCAACGAAGGCGATGAGGCGCGCTGTAGTGGAGGGCTCTGGATTAATTTTGACCCCCTGGGGGTCTTTAACGTGCGCCGAAATCTCGTACACATGGACGTCTTTGCTTTTCGCCTCCGTCAAAAAAGCGCCGGGAATCGAACCCACGTCCTCGTGCTCAGCAGCACAACGCCTTAGCCACTATGCCACCGCGGCTGGTAAAATATTCTTAAATTTGAAAAATTCGTTAATGTAGGGTTCGTAGTAACAAGATTTGACTGTAGTAAACCAACCAAATTAGCCGCACGACTACCGCAGCCATTGTATGGCAGCGCCATATGTGCAGCGCAGCAAAAGCAGTTGTAGTCACCAAGGAGGATGACTTCCCTTTCGGTATTAGGCAGTGGAGCCATCGCATGAGAGAAAGCATTCCTTGCAGGAATCTTATTTGAAGCGTATATGCAAATTACTTGCGAATTCCAAAAAACAAAACAAAAACAAGAATAAGGCATCCTTCCCCATCACCGCATCAGAACGAATTATAGCCAATCTGCCGACGTGAAAGCAACAAGTGCGCCCCCGAAAATCCAGCAGATACTGAAAGTACCCTGTAAAGGCTTTAAGTTTCCACACCCGCTTCGTCAGAAGAAATTTTTGTTTTCTGGACTAAAGTTGTTTCCTGGACAACCAGATAGTTGTCGGTGCTGGCTTCTCGATTGGAGACTCCGGACGTTTAACAAATCATTTTCAAGGGCAGGGATTTCTTATGACGCGATTTTCTACACTGGCGGTAAATCAGCACCTGGAACATCGTCTGCTGGTTTTTGTGGACCTGTGCGCCCATCATAACGCTTTGGACGAACAACCTCAAACTTGTTTTCTCGAGAGCTTGGCACGGAACCGCCCTCAAGGTCAGTTGCTTCTGAGGCTATTTCGGTACTAGGTCGCTTCGGAGACAAGTTTTGTCACTTTTGACGTATTCCCCTTGAGCGGCCTGTACAGGAGCAGGCATCTAGGATTCTCAGAACCTTCTGCGACTTCCATGCATTCGGAGTCATAATTGAGCTCCACAGCCTGCGTTTGCGGGGAAGCTTCGACAGGGCAGTCCGAGTCCGCGGTGAAAGAGACGTGACGGCCAGTATAGGAGGGTAAACGTGAATTGTGGCCGACAAGCCAGACCCAGAAACCGGTACAGCTTCTACGGGTACGTTTGTTTGCGTTTCATGCCGAGAACGTCTTTCCGAAGCAGACGTGTGAGGCGTAGCTGGAGCGGCAGAGTCAGTACGAGCCACTCCAGTTGACCACCTCCGTAGCGTCTATTAGCTATTCATGACGAGGGTTTACCTTTTCCTCAGAGTTCCGAAGCTTACTGGCAAAAGTAGCTACACAAGCTTCTCAATGACCATACCTGCCCTAATTGTCCCAGCGCGAAGTCCTGCACTGGCGACATGTGTGACCGGCCCTGTTGCAGCACAGACAAAGTGGAGGTGGGCCAGGAACGACGAAGAGGGACTGACTTGATCCCGTACACGGTTATAACGCGGGGAATATCTTCAATGATAGTGCCCTCACCCAGCGTCCGACCCACCTCGCGGGTGCAGAATGCTGGATAGTTTGCATGTTCCGGCGACATTTCAACAGAGTTTGGCTCCAATGAGCAGGTGTAGCTCAATAATCTCGCTCCGATGTCACCATAGTAGGGGTTAACCATCACAGAGGCCATAAACACCACCTAAATGTTTACTTCGTCCCAAACTCCGGGCCTTTCGTAGCATTCCTGGTTGAGGGAAAACCAGGAAGCCATAGCTGAAGAAGTCGTAATAAAATACTTGGATCTTAAATTACTGTCTTCCTTCAGAAGGATTCATAATGTATTTCGACAACCAAATTGGAATGGGGAGGGGGGAATGCTGACTCCATGCCAGAAGGCAAGTGTCCTTGCCCAACAGGAAGTGCAACTAGGGCATGTGCTGATTATAATTCAAAAAAAAATTAGGGTTTCGGTTATGGCGCTTCCGCGGTTAATGTCCTTTCTGCCATCAATGAAACGCGCTCCCAGGAAATAAATTGGCGAGGTTTCGGCAGCTTCAGGGGCCACTGAGAGCTTGATGGTAATAAGGGGACAAGCTGTTGGAGTGGTCACTTATTAGAGGGCATCCCGACGAGGAAACTACTGCCAAGCAAATACTAAAATCTCCAACGACAGCTGTTCATAGGTGGCACCACGTAACCTCATCTGTTAGAGCTCCTGTATGTAGCTCCCCTTGTGACTGTTGTAATGCTTGCATGAAACACCGCCAACACGTTGTTGTTGGCTTGAAGCAAGATTTTATACAGCGTAAATTTAATACCGACCCCGCTACTGTATAAAAGGGCTATTTTAAGTTCATTCGTCATTAGATTGTTTTATAAGCTCTTCTAATTTTTTCGTGACTTTTATTGGAGTCAACCAAGTGGCAGAGACTGCTTGTTGTGGCGTCACTAAAGGCCAAGTGCAGGAAAATCAGGGTGCCACCAGCGTCTTTGCAGTTTCTTTATTTATACAGTTCAATTATGCGCAGTTTCGGCCATTTTTGGATACCTTGTTGTCCTGACACGGCAATCTGTTAGTCCTTAATCTTTTGCTTTTGCCTTGATGGCTTCTTTAAAAAATGCGAACTAATTTTCAGAGCACATTCACTGAACCTAATTTGGCGCAAACGAAGAGCAATCTCTGGCGAACGGCAAAGTAGGCTCAAGCAGTGAGTGCGCACAGAAGGGGCAAGCAGGCTCCATAGTAAGGTCACGCAGGATTTTTATTGCCGCTGTTGCTGCTAAGGCAAAGGAGTGCAAGAACTTCACCCTTGAGATGACACCGGCACGGAGATTTTCATTTGCCTGAATCTTTGGCGTCGTCTAAATTTTCGTCAAGCCTATGGAACCCGGCTAAATCCTCTGGGACACGAATATTTACCTTCTTTTCGTTTTTCGACTCATTAAGGTGCTTAAAATGAGACCCGTCAGCTCCGGCTTCTACCCCTACGTTTGGCTCGACTAACGCGTGTTTTTTCGAAGTTAGTAACAGCCTTTGGACTGCGCAGCGGACGGTGCTAAAGAGTTTTCTCCTCGCGACTAATTATGTAGAAGGAAAAAAAAAAAAAAAACATCCCGCGACTCCCTCATTTATTATAAGGCACTCCGACTAGTTTCGTGAGTGTGCGGTAAAACTGTAGTCTGCGAGACATTCATACACTCCATCTGAGTACAAATTCCCACAAATTAACGATATTCAATTTATTATCCTATGCTTTAAAAAAACACCACGCCCAAAGATTGTCTGTGAGACGTATTGATAAACCAGGCGGCCTTACCTCTTATGCATGGTAATAGAAAATGTCAGGGTCAGAAATGTTTTTTCATTCGAGGAGCAACAAATATATACACTAAAGACGAGGGAAAACGCTTTGGCACATGCGTTTCCAGGCGTAGGCAACCTTACTCAAAAGAAATAAATCAGAGCTAGCACTTCTGAAAAAAAAAAAAATTAAAAGCCATTCGTCCCTACGAAAGTGGATGACCCCAGAAACTATATGAAACTGGGAAGGGAGGGGGGGGGGGGGTTGGGGAGTACCGTTTTTTTTTTCTTTTCATACAGATCCACGACACAGCACCGCGCGGCAAAGAATCCTTGCACACCGCGCCCCTTTTGAACGTCGCCGCGTGAGCACTTGCAGGAAAGGTACGCAGCAACACGTCCATTGCACATTGGCACCGCGATATTTTTAACGTTACCGATACCCAACAAATCGTTATCGAACCACAGTATGTTGCAAACAGCACAACTGAATTCGAAATGTCTGCTTTAAAGGTCCATCTAAAATTACGCATACTCAACGTTGTGCTCGTCCATTTTCTTGGAATGGTTCTTGTGCACTTGTCCGCATTCTCCGCTTCACGGTACATGTTTTCCTGTCGAGGCCGCTGCTTGGCGGCAACCTCTCGGGCCCCATCTTCGATGCTATTCGCCGCCCGCGCTGCGTTGACGTTCGCGGTGTTGGGCTTCCTATGCTACTTGCTCTTTGTCCGTGGTAGCAGAATCCATGATTTCACAGTGTGTGTAGTGCTACGTAGTTTGGGTGGTTTCCCAGCTTTCCTGTTACTACGTCAGGTGTCAGCACAAACCTCACGGGTTTTCATAAAGGGGGATAAGAAGTTTCGAGGCTCGGACTTAAAAACAAGTATGTGGAGTAGACATATACAGCACTACTGTGATATGGCTTCTCTGCTTGTTTCGCTGCAAACCAAGTCGACGAGTGCACTACTATGCGGCACTCGAAGTTCGCGGTTTTTTCATGCAGACATTGTCGCGCCGTTCCAGAAAGCCCTTCGTTTGACGCCACAGCATCGCCTCAGAGCAGTTGATTTCTTTCCAGCTTAAGGCAACTATGGACCTTTTTTTCCCCGACTTGCTGCACAATGGAATATTTCGTTTTGCTAGCCGAAGCAGCACCAAGTCTAAGGGGATTGCCGTAGTGCCGAACTTCGGAGTAGCCTTTTCACTAGACGTACACCTTTATATTGTGGGAAGGGGAGTTTCATTACTTTGCTTCCAACACAAATGCAGCTGCGGTGACGCGGTGTCGAATCGACGCCCGCATGATCAGACACGTAGCATGTTAGCCGCTGAGACATGCCTGCGGGTGCATTATAGAGCACCATTACACGTGTGGTAGCGTATGGGTCTCAACCTCCTGTGATGCATCAGCCTGCGGCTGTATTCCTATTACCGTCTCTGATATTTTCTACAGCGAAGCTCTATATGCCTAAGCAGAACGTCCGTCCGTGCCAAGGAAGGCTCTCCGCAGGAACCAGTGCGCATACGGGATAGAAAAAATGAAGCTGGAGAGGAGTTTCAAGTTGATTAAATTATTTCCATCAGTGGAAAGTAAAGCAGGAGCAAAAGGCTAAGGCCTGACAGAGACTCTTGCTCCCACCCTTGCTCCCAGACGCAAGAGCTGTGGGAGACGGAATGTCGGGGTCTCTCGCCTTGGAGTAACACGCGTTGGGTGGCGTACATACACTCGCTCAGCGTCGGCGTGGCATGCACACGCGCCAATTGTGAGTTAGCAAGAGGAAAGGGAAGGTCTGGTTCGTTCACAGCTTGGGTGGGATGTAGCGCTGCCTGCGGGGATTGCGCACGCGCCAAGTTTGGGGAAACAAAGGGAGAGGGAACCCAGAGTACGAAGAACGGTGTCGCGAACAGCGCCGAATGCCCTCCCGTCGCCGCCGTGCCGGCAACACTCTGGAAGGTGTTGAAAGAGGACATAACCTTCTAGCTTACGCTGGACTGTTGCGAACTTATTAGCAGTGTATACTGAATGATCAATTGTTGTCCACCAGTATGGCTCTCTTTTTTGCGCTGTATAATTTCCCCTGGTGCAATAACTCCGGCCTGATGTATGCCGTTACCATTATATTTACAGTATGATTCACTTTGTAAGCGTCTACTTGTGGGCGTTAGGGGGAGAAAGTATTCGTGCGTAACGGTGAAGTGAAGTCCTTGGCTTTCGTCTTTCCTTATCTTGTAAGTTTTTTTCCCCAGCCTTAGCTTTAGACAGCGTTCTAGTACACTTAGGTGCACAAGTGACTTCGCCTGACGGCGACACGCAGTGAGTCCAAACCAGCACAGCTGCAAAAGCAGTCCCTAAAGACTATGTAGGTCATTCCTTACTACAAAGAAGCAAAAGTTGCCCACTCAACGCCCAGCCACGAAGACTGCTTCACCATTACACCAGTGACTTCACGGGGGTGCACCCTCTACAGGGGCGTCCTGCCTCCGCGGCAGCTTTGCCGTTGGGCTAGCCGCACTCAAATTTTGGCCTGCCTGCCTGTCTGCCTGCCTGTCTGTCTGTCTGTCTGTCTGTCTGTCTGTCTGTCTGTCTGTCTGTCTGTCTGTCTGTCTGTCTGTCTGTCTGTCTGTCTGTCTGTCTGTCTGTCTGTCTGTCTGTCTGTCTGTCTGTCTGTCTGTCTGTCTGTCTGTCTGAGTCGATTAACCCACCCACCCAAGCTGAAACAGGAGCTGCGCAGTAGTCTTATATACCCACAGCCAAATCTAAACGTCTAAGTCCGGTGAAAAGTTCATACTTGTCAATATTTTTGAAACAAAGCAGTACGTTACGCAAATATAAGACAAAAAATCAGTGCTGTAACGCTACAGAACTGGTTGAATGTTGTGCTTAGTAGATGGCATTGGCTATATCAGAAAAAGAAGAAGAAACAGGTGTGTGCATTGCCTCATGTCTCATACCAGTGGTGAGCTACTTTCTTAAGGCCCCATTTGGCAAGCACCCGGTGGAAGTGCAGACAGCCACTTTGCGTTAAAGCGACACTGAAGACAAAACTGACTTGCTCTAAAAAGATAGATTAGCATCCGCAGAAAACGAATATACCGGTCTCTGGGTAAGTACCTTCAAAGAACCGCAGCGATGGCTCAAAGGTACAGCACTCCCCTCGTATGCGGGAGGTAGTGGGTTCGAATCCTGGTACCGCCGGGCACCCACCGGTTTCTTTAACGGGTACAGGCGTCCCTGGTCGAGCGCGGACCCTTGAACGGGGTAATCCACGCCTGGAAAGCTGCCTTTACCCTAGCGAGGGGCCCCCGACCCTTGTCCATCCGGCGGGGCCCACGGCCATCATGCCGCGTTGCGCCATTGCCGGGGGTGAAAGAGTCTGGCGGCATGTCCTGCCACAGGCGGTTGTGAGTTGAGCGCCCTGCGTGGCTGTGGAAGGCACCATGTGCATTCGTGTGCTTTGGTGGCGCCGGGCACCTACCGGTAAAATAGGTACACGCGACTCCCCGGCCTGGCGCTCGGCCCTTGTGTGGGACTACAACGCATGGGAAGTTCACCCGGCTTGCACGGGAAATCGCTCCTATGGAACGGGGCGGCTGCAAAAACGCAGGAACTTTTTTTTTTCGTGATAAGAATTTTCAGAAAAAGGAGAAGAAACAGGAGTGTGCATTGGCTCATGTCTCATACCAGTAGTGAACCACTTTCTTAAGGCCCCATTTGGCAAGCACCCGATGGCAATGCAGACAGCCACTTTGTGTTAAAGTGTCACTGAAGACAAAACCGACTGGTCTAAAAAGATAGATTAGCATCCGCAGAAAACGAATGTACCAGTATCTGGGTCAGTACCTTGAAAATAATCGCGTAAATAGTAAAAAATGAAGCTATCAGCCACGCAGCAGAGATAACGTAAACGGCTACTGGGTGGAGGTACCACGAGTCACGTGACGAACAGAACGAGAACCGCGCACACAAGTTCTCAAAGAAATACAGAAAATGTTTCTTTGCCCGTCCCCTTTCTTAAATCATAAACAGTTATAAATATACAGGCATAATTAAAGCCTTGCCAACATACGCAAGCCACCAAGACGCGGCGCCGGAGGTGGTTGCGGGCGAAGTAACATGCCTGTTATCTCCTTGTTTACATCGTGGCGGCAAGTAGCGCGTCGGCCTTCCATGGTTCCGCTATTCTGTTGACAGCAATTTGCGTCTGATAGAGTAAGTTTTTCCTTCCGCACGTAGCGCTGCCTGTTCGAACTAAGTTTTGCATCCAGACTGGCGGCCGAAGCTCTGTGTGTGTGTGTGTTGTGGTACCGTTCGCTTCGCGATGAAATTCGACGGCGTGCTCATGCGGGTGGAACTGTGCTTACTATATAGGGGTTATCACTAGCGACAATTCAAACCCGCACCCTGTATGTAGAGTGCGCGCGAGTTTTTTTTTTTTTTAAACCTACTCGGTTTGCGCCGGAGCAGGCCGAGAAGGTTTTATAAATCGCAAGAAACGCCCTTACGACGAACAGAAGGCAATCGATCGCCTGTTAATTTCGCGTTTCGGCCTCAAAGCTCATGCCGTGACGATGTGTTTGCTCGAAACCATTCCTTGAATGTTTTGAACTTGAATAAAATGTATGCGTCAAACCACGTCTTTTGATTGAGGGCGTTGTGTGCTGCTATGCTTCCATCATGGCGCGTACTTAGGTAAAATGATATTTGTATACGCTTTTCATTCGATATTGGCACCAAGAGGCTTGTTAGTAGTGGTTTGGGCGCTTGTAAAAGCTCTAGGCAAACTTCTGGCAGATGGGCGAATAGGCAACTCGCTTCGCAAAACATTCAACAGATAGCTTAATAAGCGTTACCATGACACCACGGAAAAAATTTACCGTTGCACACGCTGTTACAAATTAATCTAACAGACGGCGCCAAGTTTTTAAGCCGAGTGCATCGAAGCGACTAAAACCCGACTATCCATAACGAGAATGCAAAACAAAAGAACCCCCCTGTCGTCGTTCTCGCTGCGGTTGCGCGGTCCGCTAGACGTTTTTTAGCTAAAGGAAGAGGCCACGCGGCACATTCACATTGTTTAACCACCGTCTCACGTCCCGTACAGCGCCAAGATTGACGCGCAGACAGTGGCCGGTAACGGAAATTTGGGGTGGGCAAGTTGTTTTGTCGTATGCGCGGAGTGCGCGACCAGTGGCTATTGCGGCCGCGATGGTTCGATCGGTAGGTTTTAGTTTTCCTGCTAGACCACACCGCTGTCTCACTACCTTTCGGCAACCGTTGAAATGTGTTTTTCAATGGGTAATTTCTCGGCAATTAAAGCATCTTTCGCCGCCAAACAAACGCTGACAGAGCTTCGGGGCAGTTTAACTTTTGTCTGAACCCAACTTGCTGTTTGCCTTCAGTGTCCAATTAAAGCCGATACCATCTAGTGCCTAGCTGCTACAAAACTCAGGTGAACAGGCTCAGACAAGCGGAGTTCCTCTTGAGGATGCTGTCATCTGTTTTCGAGTTTCTGCTGGCTTAATTAAATGGCTACATGCAGCGAAACGTAAGCAGGGGTTTATCCAGCATTTCAATTTTTTTTGTTGGGGGGGGGGGGGGGGGTGGGGGGCTAAGGGGGCTGTTGGGGGGCTGTTGGGGGGGGGTGTATAAATCACTGGGTGGGGTGCTTGTGGTTCCGATTTTTTTTTGTTTTTTGGGGGGGAACGGTGTCTAAATCTTTCAGGGGTGGGGGGTGTTGGGGGGTGGGGGATGCTAGGAGGGTGTGTATAGTGCCCTGGACCTAAGCCAGCGCTGCCTCAACGGTAGCAGCCATTTACAGTGAAAATAAAGTGCAAATGCAGTGTAGCACAACGTAAAAGCGCCACCAAAAAAAGCTAGCGCAAAGTGGTTTTAGTGGGCAGAGCGAGAGGAGTGGATTGTGCAAAACGAATAAAAATATTGTCGAATTTACGAAAATAAGATTGCGCAAAACGATTAAAAACTAGGTCCCAAACTACGAAAAAAGCACGGGAATCGGTTTGACGAATTTTATCGCAAAGTAGTGACTAAAACTGTTTTTTTTTTATGTGACCAGTGCTACATCCGCCAGAACCGTCTGGTGCCTTAAAGTGCACCTGAGAGAGCGCTTGGATTTGAAAAGCCGTTTCGTGTTTCGAAACAGCAATCACCAACACGTTTGTGAGAGTGATTAAGTGTGTTTCACCTGGCACCTTCCAGCTCCTCCTTCGCTATAATGCAGAGTTTGACGAAATGTTATGCGAGTACAAACAGAAATTTAGCGCTAGAGGTAAGCGGAAGAAACCATTTTTTGGGAGAGGGGTTTCCTTTTCTTTTTTTTTGTCGACAACAATTCCCGCACTCCGGAACGATAGTAGCGGAATAGCGACTTAGCAGCGCTGAACGCCTTGCCGAATGCGGTGACCATCTGTGCAGGTTTTCACTGACGAGCAAGTGAGGCAAGGGCACGGCACTGGAACGGTCACGTACGCCATCCCGCAAATGAAAGTTGCGTGATCTGGCCGCCCGAACTTCATGACGCCCTCGTCGCCAGCAGAGCTTGTTTCTAAGAAGCCGCGCTTTCACACCTTTAGTTGAGTGCTCCCTACCTCCGTCAAAAGCGGCCGTTGTGAGGACTCTCGCTGTGCTTTACGGCGTCTCGTAAAGGAAGGCACTTCGCTTTTCTTCGTGCGCGAAATGCGGAATGTTCGTTACGCGCTCGCAAACAGTGGCTGGGAACTTATATTTCAAATTACAATTATCTTTGTGCTTTAGTCTTTTTACGCGACGGAGCTACACCTCGCCTATAAGACGGGTGGTAGTGGAGGACTCTTGATTAATTTTGACCGCCCGGGTATCTTCACCGTCCGCCTAAATTTGGTACACGGGCGTTTTCGTTTTCCGCCTCCATCAGAAAAAACGGCCTTTGCGGCCGGGATTCAGCCCGCGTCCTTGTGCTCAGCAGGGAAGTTAGGGGCTGCCGTCGCTCTATAGCGTAAAGACGCTGGTGACTTCCCGATACTCACGATGCTGGTGACCCGCAGGAGACTTTCAATCAGCTCACTTCTCGCCAATGACTTAGTGAGTGATATGCAAAGAATTCACGTGGCAGCGACCGCACATTATCAGATCCACATGACCAAACCGTTCCGAGGTGCACCATTACTCGCTGTCAGTTTCGCCAAAAATACCGGTTCGAGACCCCCTGGTACTGAGTACTGGTGGGCACTGAGTACGCACGGATTTGATCCAAGAGAGCCGTTGCTCATCGCGCAGGTGCGCAGGGATTCCTCGTGGCAATGGACGTGTCTACATAGAGATAGTGTTGTCGAATGAGAAATGACTACCACTCAGTTCACTGGCCAGGACTAGACAGGCAATGCACTCCATATTGTCATTATAGCACGTGAACGAGGTACGCAGAAAATGAAACAAGAGCAATGATTTGCAGATTGCGATAGTTTGGATGATGGGTGGAATGTAACTGTCATTGTGAGAGCAAGACAATTTCGAATACTTTAAATGACTGCGTTTGTTACGATTGGGAAAAAGTTCTTATATTGATACGAGAAGGAAAAGAAGTTAACAGTGACGCGTAGCTCCAGGCGCACACATCTTTAACGAAGAGGAAACAGTGCGTCGTACCACGGTTTGCTCGGTCTATCATGGCCGCCTTTGAAATACATCGCTCCCCTTCAACTGTTGACCATCTCCTTTGCTTTGTCGTCACGCAGAACAAAAATGGCGCTCAAACGATACAGGCGATGGAAACAGACGTACAGTGGGCATGTTTTTCTATGTCACATTATTCACCTATCAGCACGCCTTCATTCATTTCTCCATAGGAATGTTGTTCGACGTACATTCAAATAAATTAAATACTTGACTTGGCGCACCGGACATAAGCACAGTGTATGAAGCCCTCCGTGGCGGAGGGCAGTTAAATGATTTAGTCACCTGGTGTTCTCCGGTGGGCGCGCGTCGCGGGAATTCTTTCATCCGCATTCATAAGAAAAACCATTGCCGGCGATCAAACCCATGACTTTCAACTCAGCAGACGAAGCGGCAACAGCATCAGTGTACCTAGAAGACGTGCGGGCAGGTACGTTGCACGTCAAAGGGACCCGGCAACACCACTAATGTGGTTCTTCTGAATTTGCTGCGGCTTCTTCATGTCCTCTCAATTTTTCGTACCCTAAAACGCGTCCTTCCGCGCTCGACGCAGCATAGATGACACGCAGCTCCTGTCAGTGGGTTTCTTTTTAGTTGAAGCAGTGAGTGTGTTGGATAACCACAGAAAAACTAAAAAAGAAAAACAACGCAAAAAAAACGCGGTAACTATGCACCATGGACTTGCTGCGCTTAGTCAGTCACAGCGTAACACATCCTGGGGGAAGGGGATGGAGGGGGGCATCATAGTTTTCACGGCTCATCCGAGCGCATTGGAAAGGAGAAAGCTTTCATAGCTTTTTTTACCAGCACCTGTTTAGCGCCTCATTAAGGTGCAATGCCCAGGTCGCAAAAGCAGGAGTCTCGCGCTTGTTTTTGGATGAAAGTTTTCTATCCCTTAGAGGATCTCTCGAAATATAATAAACGCGGAAGCTGATTTTGAGACTAAAGAAACGTTTTTTTTTCTTTTGTGTCTGATATGTCGCCACAAAACCGCAACTTCTAACGCAACTAAAACTAACCCCAGCTCTTCACCCCTTTACAAGTAATCTGACTGCGTAATGCAGCGTCCCTACGATACGTTTCTGTATTAACCGGCAACCCTTTATTATTACCGATGCCTTCAACATTTTTGAAATGCAAGTCTCAAGCCTTGCTCGCAGCCATGCGACTATTAATTATCAAAGTAATAAGTACCATAATCATGCGAACCTACACACAAAAAAGGCCGCGTATCTGCTCACTTTGTTGCAAATGTCGTCGAAAGAAAATAATCTTCCGCCGCCCTTGTCACGTAAACGCACCTCTTCTCTCCCCGGCACACCTCTCACGCTCTCCCCCTCCCGTCTCGCTCCTCCTACGATAAACACGGAGGAAATTTGCTTAAGTCAATTCAATTTTCCCGCACTCAAATTCTCGCGCGCCATCTATTGGAAACTTTCGCTACTGTTGGACTTGGAATGCCGCCAAAATTATTAGGTTCAGGCGCGAGCCCTTTTTATATTTTGCTTTCAAACCTTTCTTTTTAACGCGTGTTATTTGCTATTGCAAATATTCAGTCCCCATGTGATTTTAATTAAAGAACACTGAAAATGTCACTAATGCACTAATGTTTTGCTGGAAATATGGCTAATGTTTTTTCTGGTTTCTCAACATTGTTGACAAGTAGTAGAATGGTACCACATGTGGTGGTATGGAAAGCTTTCTCCCATATAAACTTCTCGTTTCAGAATTTAACTTCTGGCAGGGTGGCTGAATCGAGAAACAGACTGACGTACACACAGACCACAGACAAACATTTTCGAGTTTATATAGCCGAAAAAAGACTATGGTCTTTAAAAGGAGTAATGCCGCTATTAAGGAAATTAAAATAAAGGCTCCTTGTCAGGCGTGCGAGAGTGGAACTCACTTGCATGACGTCAGAGATTTACACCGAAACAGGAATAAGAGAAAGATGCTTGCTGCGACAAATTAGGGCCAGTCGCAAAAAACCAAGCCCGGGGCTGGATCATTAATATGTTTAATATATTTTTCCAATAAGCCAACTATGGGTGTTGGGTGCAGGATCTCGAAAGTAACGCATAGGTACGTGAGAGTGGCTAGCTTACGTCTACGGCCTGGCAAACAGGTGAAATGTTTCATAATGGTCGTAGTTTTGGATGTAGTAGCACTAACTGCGCAGCTAGCTGCGGCTATAGCTGCTGCTTGACAGTGCACACTGCACAGCTAGTTTGTTTATTTTTTCTTAGTGCTGTTCTCTCTATATGTGTCGTTCTGAAAATAAAATTTCTATCGGATATAACACATGCGTCTCTCCTTTACATCCTTCGTCTGAATACTTTGGTGCTTGGATGTCTTATCATGGAATACCAACTAGCACGTACCCCCAGATTATTAAGGAGCGCTGACATTACGAAACAACTCAACTAACTCGTCTTGTTTTGGTAGTTCAAGGTCCCAATCGTCAGAGAATATTTCGAGCCAGGGGCGCTTTCTTTGATAAAAAAATACCAGGCCATTTCCACTAACGTGAAACCTGAGGAGGGGCGAAGCATGCAGTGTATAAGTGTATTCTTGACGCCTTGGCGTTTTCTCCGCGGAGATGAAACCGGTGGGGGGTAGAGGTGTACAGCTTTGCTCTAAAAGTCTCGTGTCTTTGAAGCACGAAGCGTTCTAGAGCGAGGCGTTCGGAAACGAGTGTCCTGGTGTGTTCTTTTAGTACGTGTTTTTTTCCCACGGCGATTAAAAGTTCCATCTCGAGGCTTTGGAAAACGAGTGTTCAGGTGTTTTAGTGCCGTTACCATTATTACATTCGGGAAGGCGTCCCCGAACCGGGCTCCGCCGCTGCCGTCATGCGTGTAGTATCATGGTGGTGAGCAGCCAGCAAAGGTTGCTACCTTGGTGATGACGACACGAAGCCGAAGGCAAACTTAACTGGTTTACTGCATGGCGAGAGATGACCCGAAGCAATGCAGGAACAATACCCATCCAGGCGAGCTTACAGCACAGGACTCGAGCAGAGCGACAGCATGGATCCGCTGCTCCGAAACCAATGAAATATCCACCGAGATGGCGGGTTTCACACACAATCGCCGTAACGGTTCCGTGCCTTTTCCCAATGCTATTGTGCACACGGCTCGCAAATACTGCAGACACACAACACTCTTTCCGAGTTGGTGAGGGCGGGCAGTAGCGGCGCTCGCTGAGTCCGAGAGATAGAGGAGATCGCGGCTACCACGTCCGCGTCCTTCGGGGCAGGTTACTACACGATCCGTTTTGAATCCGCCCAAGTTTGAATCGCCAACAGGGAGGCACCCGCACACTGGCTGTTCTAAGGCACGTTCCGACTTGTCCGAGGCAGCTTTCTTGCACGCCGGGGCACTCTGCAAAACTTGCAGGACGCGCGAACCATGGTAGCGGCGCGCAGAATTGTAACACCACATGAAGCGACGATGACGACAGGATACGCCGACAGCCCGAGCCCTTAAATGGCTTCGCCCCTAAAACCCTGCATCTAAGCGACGGTACCGCTCTTCTCCTACCACCGCGCAGAACCTTTCAACATTTCGCTTTAGCCACTAACCTGCAGACTTAGTATGAGCCTTGGCGCTTTTTTCTCTTGGGCAGCAGCAAACACTGTTTCGCTGCCTTTAGTAAAGAGCTCTGTATAATGTCACGTATTTTAGTTCAACACAAGCGCATTACACCGAATTTTTGGTTTACGCAGGGCATAAAGCAGACTTTCATTACAAGTCTTTTAACTTTCACTGGTTTCACGCGTTGCATAAGCTCCAGTCCTTGCAGGAACCCACAGAGCGTCTGCCTCCAGCGTAACTAACGCATAAATCACATGTTGTCGCCCTTGTCGGACGCTTTGTTTGAGTCTGTCACGTGCGGCATTTTGATCAGGAGTTTCTTCACGGACAGAAAGAGTTCTCTGAATGGTTTTGAGCTCCGAGCTTCACTATGGCCATGACGGAGACGTTTTTGGGAAGGATTTAAGTCTGCGTGGACGGAAAAATATAAAACGGAATTCGAGGGTGTCTCATTCATTGATCTGTAAGTAGCCCTGGGCAATTACAACCTGCACAAGCTGCCCGGTTTCGATTGTAGACTTCATCTGAAAACTAGTTGAAAAGTCGCTGTTGTTTTGGTTTTCAGGAGTCGTAGCGCTGGAAGAACATAACAAGATTATCGTTGTTTCCTCTAAACAGTGTTATGGCAATTCATGTTTAGCACTGCAGTGCATCCCAGTCTTTGCGAATGATCACAAAGGAGCAGTCAAAATACCTTTTCTGATCTCGCTGGAAAAGGACGGCCTTCTACGAGTACTGACTGGACCGTTTATGATTATGTTGCTACCCCTACCTGGCGACCAGTTGCCTTTTCTCATATTTACAATCTAGCTCTGTCGAACCTTGTACTGTCAATAAATCACCACTGTAGGTGTCAATGATGCATCGCTCTCAACATGTCACCTCTTTCTACAGTGGCGGACAGGTACTAAATCATTTTATAAGCACTGCAGCGTCAAAAGTTTTGTTGGGCGTGTGAGTGGTGTTTTCAAGAGCGCAACAGTCCCCTTCAAGCTGGCTGGTAACGATTTGACAGGCCATGGAAAAGTACCTTAATAAAACCTTAAATGCAGAGGCGATTCAGGGCAATCATGATGCCTCTTCTAAGTCCTACCTCTGGCTCAAAGAAAGTTCCGATAACAAAAAGCGTCACGAGGCAAAGCTGCTGCTATAGTATGATGACGATAAACGGGGCCGTCTCGGCTGCGAATATTTTTTTTCGACCATCATGGTCGGCCGTTATCCCGGTGCACTTGCATTTTCTCTAGAACTAAATAGAACTGTCGGTGTAGATACTTTATCCTTAGGAAATAAGAAACTAGCGTGTCCTGTGAAGCATGCCCTCGTCCAGCGGCCGAGGATGGTTCCCCGTATGAGCAGTTGATCAGTGTCAATGCTGATTTCGTCGCAGTAGCGGATGTCCGACCGGCAGCATAGCATGTTCTGTTATTCTTGATAGCTTGCATCGTAATCTGCTCGCAGTGCCTTGCCGGTGTAGAATGAGAGCGCCAATAGTCGGATATCACCGTGGCCAGACCTCTCCCATCGTACTTCTAGTGGGGTACCAGAGCGTCCACTACGTATCGGTTGTCCTCCCCGCGTGAAGCTAATTCGCCTGATCTCTGACGACGAGTGCTTTCATGCCGCCGATCTACGGCAACCATTAGGTTTTGAGTAACACATACAAATAGTTCGGCTTTTTTGCAGTTATAACGGCGTACACTGCAGATATTTCTTGGGTCTGTTAGCTTAGATAGCCGCTAAAAAATCCCAACTGAAATACTGCGAAGCCATACCGCCCGCAGTGATGCAGGTACAAGATAGTCCGATGCTGCGTAGCATTTCTTTTTTACCACATCAGCCACCCAATTCTAACTGGATTCCGCTACGACCGATGTCGTGCATGGATTGATCAGGAGCGGGGTCACGCAGATACCAGTCTAAAAACCGCAAAGAAATGCATCTGTTTTTTTTATTGCGCCGAAACAATTTCACTCTAAACGGCCACTTATTCATACTGCGGCGATCTAATTGGACTGCCTGCTCTGCCAACGACATAT
Source organism: Haemaphysalis longicornis (assembly GCF_048455015.1). NCBI lineage: Eukaryota > Metazoa > Arthropoda > Arachnida > Ixodida > Ixodidae > Haemaphysalis > Haemaphysalis longicornis. The sequence goes on along the minus strand of NW_027526203.1, from coordinate 308,764,842 downwards.
CCAAGCCCCTTTCCGTATTCTGGTGCAGCTTTTAGCATTCATAAAAGACGCGCACGTGTATGTATACTTATACTTCCAAATGACATGCGGCACCCCACACGCGCAAAGCTCACACCAAATGTTTGGCTAATCTATTCGGTTGACGAATCTAGCGCAAAGTTGAAACATAGAAGTCGAATTGCTGTCATCCAATTCCTTTTTTGGGGGGGGAAGTTTCATACCAACTTTGTTATTGCGCCCTCACAGTTATATCTTTAAGTTCATTACTCTATTCCGTGCTGCCTTCAAATTAAGATGCTTTTTCGTCATTCACCACACTTTTTTCGTGTTTATGCCCTGCCGGGAGGCAAATCTTGCGTCGAAATTCCTCTTTTATCGGAAACTCACCGGCTTTAACTGTCCCCGCTGCATTCTTCGAGCCGGTAAACGCGACAGCGGAGCGGAGGGTTATTGACGCCTCAATCGCGTCATCGTGTGAATAATAAAGGCTGCTCAGATGAAATGTTACGGGAGAGCTTTTAGGCTAAACGCTGCCGAAGCGTTGTATTTTTTTTTTTCACAAGAGAGCAAAACTGAAGGCGAGAAAGGAGCACCGCGACTGGTTCCTTTCTTCCGTTATTGTGCTTTGTGTGCAGGTAAGGAAAATTGAACGCGCTTTCGGCGGGCGGGGTATGACGGTGCCATCGGCATGGAGAACTGCCCAGAAGACAGCCCTTCTGCGATCAATGTGGCTTCTCGCACTCTGCATTGCGCACTGTTACGGCCCGACGACTCGCGCGGACTCGTTGAAATGCGCCACACACGCCAAGCAGCGCCCGAACAGCGGCGCCGCCGTGAGCGCTGCCAGCCGAAAGGATAGCAGGATGCTTCCCCCCTATCCCACCTACCTTCATACGCGCCTGTTTTCTATTATTCATGCCGTAAATGCCAATGGTGGCGATACACTCGTCTGCGGGTGTTTGTGCGCGCGGCTGTACCGAACTAATCTCGTATGCCAGGCAAGGGTGACGCCCCTTCTGGCCGAGCTGCAATTCTCTGATTTTCCGCGGGGCACACTCACGCATGCCGTGGGGGCGGCAATCGGCCGTGAGGAGAAGGGCCCTGCTGTGCACAGACGTATACTGTGCGTTGAGGAAACTGCGGCATGTCTCGCGACTTCTTGCCTAAATGGGGACAATCGTGGTTCTTGCTTTGTTTATGTGCATTGCTCCAAGTATTAGCAGTAAATTGATGCTCCAGGTATTAACGCTAACGGAGTACTTACTGTGTCAGTATTGGTCTCTCTCATTTTCGGGCGTCCAAATTCCGTGAAAAATTGGTTAAAACGCGACGTCAAACAAATAGCAAGGTAGTATTTTTTGGATTCGGTAGTCTGTAGTGGAGTGGGGCCGTCACACGCGCCGTTGGGTCATTATATAGAATATGTTTGCAAGAAAGCTTTTTACTCTGCCTTCTTAAGGACGATCTCATCTGTGTGACTGGTGCGTGTGCTTGGCACGCGCACTAAGGCGACAACATTCCCAATATAAAACGTATATGAATGGAACGATTGGTTGATTGATTGTAAGGTTTAACGCGCAAACACTACACAAGCGATGAGGCGCGCCGTAGTGCAAAGCTCCGGATTAATTTTGGCCATCTGGGTATCTTTAACGTGCGCCGAAATCTCCAACACAAGGCCGTTTTCGCTTTTCGCCTCCATCAGAAAAGCGGCCGCCGAGGCCGGGAAAGAACGAAACGAGCTTACAAATGAAGTGCTTGGTGTGCTGCCTGCATTATTTCATTCAATAATACGTCTGAATGCAGTTACGAGGCAACATACTTCGAACCTTGTAGCTTGAATACAAACGTTAAATATAGAAGACGACATGGTTCAGTATCATCAGGTGCTAACCATGCACGAAAATACAGTTGAGCGGAGACAGTCATCGTTGAAGTCCTCTGCGTCTCTGAGGTACGAAAGACAGGAGGGAGGGATCTGGCAAGGGGCTTCGCCACCCGTCTCCTCCCCTAAACGTTTTCTATTTCAGATCAAGAGATGAATGAACCAGACCACTTAAACGGCTTATACATAATAACAACTACCGATAAGTATTTTTTTCTGTTGCAAGCGATGCACCAAGCTTCCTCGCACCAACGTCTACTTTCACCAAGACGATCAGCCTTTCTTCAGTGCCCTAGAAAAAGAAATAGCGATGAAGAAAACGTACTACGCCCACTGCATCCCGGAAATCGCTAATGCGAGCGTTACTTGGCTAGGCTGATGAAAACGCGCACCGAGCAGGCGTCTGCAAAAGGCTTCCACAAAAGACTACAACACCTGCCGCACATAAATTACGCTAACTTAGCAAAAACCGTCGCAGAGACGGGAATTGAATCCACGGAGTTGCGATGACAGGCTAGCGACTTAACCACGCCTCTGCGCTGATGCCACGCGGGAGGTGGAATTCGCCCAGCATCTATCAGCTGATGCTATATTTAATGCCACACTGTCGTAATTGCGTACTTGGTATGACACCAACCCTCATCTGGTATTCGGTACTTTGCATGACGAGAGCGAAAAGATACAGAAGGTAGCGGGCCTTTGCATCTTGCTGAACGATTTGGCTATCCAACAAAGCATCTGAACGAAACAGCGAAAATAAAACAGGGCGACAAAAAGAGGAAACATACGCGGACCCTGCGTCATGTTGATTTTTGCGCTGACTTGCTAGAGTTTTCCCCTCCTTGGCCAATTTCAATCTTTTCATGGCTCATTACACGTGGTGTTGGCGGCGCGAGAGTTTTTAGGTGTCGCGGGCAGCTGCCTTTGAGCCCGCGTTGGACGCAGACGCATACTCACCCGCAGATGTCCAAGCAGAGCCCGAATGTTGGATGCGTGGTCCTGCAATGCCTGCAGCATTACCAGCAGGCACGGCTTCTGCTTCCTCGCGAGCAAAAGCTTTCCGCAGTACTAGAAAAATCGTAAAGAGTATTTTACAATGTTCGTGCTTCCCATACGGGGTCCGTCGATCACGCTATTTTGTTTAAACAAAATAAATTTTGGGGTTTTCACGCACCGAAGCTACACCTGCGCCATGAGGGGCTCTGTAGTGGAGGGCTTGGATTAATTTTTCCTGCCTGGGGATCTTCAACATGCACCGACTCGACACAGGAACGTTTGGGCTGTAAGCAGTTTTGCGCTGTAAGCACGTTTCCTGCGTAATGTGCTTCTCAAAGCCGCGGATATTCAAGTTTGGAGAAAAATCTTCATCGCAAACTAAAACATTTAATTTGCTCCCATCGTTAAAAAAAGCGAAAGGGTGAAACGAAGCGAGCATCCAAGCAAATTGTTACAAAGACAATGTTCCCCTAAACGTGGGGAAATAAATAACATTCAAATTTTTGTTTGTCTGTGCATGCGATAGAAATACCCCGAATAGTTTGCAATCGTGGAAGTAAAATCATGTGTTACAGGCGTACTTACATGCACCTGATACGTTATGGGGAGCTGCTGGCGCGAGCAGAGTGCGGAAACGATTGAGCTTTGAGAGAACTGCCTTGTCGCAAGACAAAGCTGCACGGTGATGAACGCGATCCCCCCCGCCGCGGTGGCTCAGTGGCTAAGGCGTTGCGCTGCTGAGCACGAGGTCGCGGGTTCGATTCCCGGCCGCGGCGGCCGCTTTTCTGATGGAGGCGAAAAGCAAAAACGCCTGTGTGTACGAGATTTCGGCGCACGTTAAAGATCTCCAGGTGGTCAAAATTAATCCGGAGCCCTCCACTGCGGCGCGCCTCATCGCCTGCGTTGCGTCGGCGCGTTAAACCCCACAATCAATCAATGAACGCGATCCGTTTGGCGGCTGTAAGACAAAGTGTTCTGGCTGGCTAGGAAGTGACTTACACCCACCACGATCATCATCATGATCAAAACCACCCTCACCTCATCAGCAGCAGCACAATATCTATATCCACTTCAGGGCGAAGGCATTTCCCATTCATTGGGAAGTTTCCACCGAATACTACATTAGGGTGGCCATATACTTTCCTCGTGCGAGAGTATTGTTTGCGCCCTAAGAAACCCTTCCCGCATGGCTGTAGCTATCTAGTGCAGTCTCCATTGGTAACCGATGGTGTTTTTCCATCGCGTCAGGCAGGAACACCAGACTTGGAAATATAATGGTGGACGTGACCTAAACCGAACTATTAAAATATTCAGCGAGAGATTAGAGGGCCCCTAACCATCGATGCACAAATTATAAGACACCTATAGAGCAGAGCTCCTACAAACTTTAATGCATGGCAAAGACAGCAGTCAGCATTGAAAACTCATGAGGCTAAGGATTCAGCTTCTCTCCATTACACACGGAACGTGGAATGAGGAGGAGTGGAACACCTCACCGACAAATATTGGTGGCGAAACGTGCGATAAAGACAAGAGAATGGCAAATGTATACGGGTGCCGCCTACGAGCTTTTAAGTGCAGGGCACTTTAGGGACGTGGCTTGCAGTCGTAGCTCGTCCGCGGTCACGCTATCTAGCCACCGCAATCACGCCGTGTAACGCACCCAAATAGAGTCCCGGGGCGTCACGCACCCAAGCAGAGGCTTCGAAAAAAAAAATACCCGCTTGTCCCTCGATTCAGCCTTCTGGTAAAACGTTAGGAGGATACTTGAACAAGAGGTTTGTGTAGGCATGACCATTTTAAACTTCTGGGACCACTGGCACTGGTCATACATGTTTCCATTACTTGGCGAAAAGAAAGCAAATACATTTGAGGCAAAACATATGCACTTAACCGGCCGTCCCCGCATTCATTAAGTTAGGAATGCTCGTTCCAGGCAGAATAAGAAACAAAAGATAAAGAAAAGGATGCGAACTTGCCCAGTAGAAGGCACGCTAGCACTGCAAAGGCGGGAAAAGCGAATTGCCCTGAACAAATCTACGTTTCAAGAGAGGAGTTAGAGAGGGAGTTGAAGAGCGTCAGTGGTGGTAGCCAAGAGCGGAGAACGGCGCCACAGCCGCTATGGCGAATCACTGCTCTGCATTTCCGACGGCTCTCACGTTGAGTGGAACTGTTTTAATTTTTTGTGCAAGCCCTTCCCTGCCCCGCCGACACACTGGAACACATTGCCCGTGCACCAGACAAGGTGTACACAGCTGTGCGGCGTGTCTTCTTCTCAAAAAATGCACTCACCGTCTCCTTCACATAAGATGCAGCCGCAACTATCGGCGCCGTTCTTATAACCAGAATACACCAGCCCTTAGGTTTTCACGCCAGAGTATACGAAATTATTGCAGCATTAAATCATGTGCCTGCTTAAACACAGAATGCGAGTACGACCTGGGGCCACTTCTATCCTCGACTTTATTGGCGGCTTGAAACCGCGTTCAAAGTTGTCCCTGCAGGATTCGAAGTTGACCCCTACAGACTAGGGAGCCTTGGAGGTGACAGCGCTTCCACTTTTGGCGATAGGATGGAATTCCAAAGCTCCGCTTTTAGCCTGTGTGAACCGGCCCGTCCTTTCCCGCCATTGCGCTTATCTCGTCGCACGGGCCTCCAGAAGAAACATGCTTGTGGAGGGCATGGCGCGCATGTGCCTCTCGCTTCCGAAAGCGCGTCCTGCCTAAACTCACAGACCGCGGAGATATGCCTGTGCCGGCGATATTAGTAATTGGGGTGCACATTTTAGGTCTAACATTTCGGCGGATGACTCTTGGCAGATACTATTAGCTACGCCGATGAGAATCGCCAATGATTTTTTCACTCATAATAGCTGTTCCTTTCATGGGTGTGGAGCTTTGCACAAAGAGGACCACTTACGCAAATCATGACGAGCAGCACTTGATCGAGCCAAAGGCACGGTGCCCGTTCGGTGCCAACTTCTCGATTTGTAGGGACCCAGAGTTTCTAGTTTAAGCGCAAACTTCGAACATGCTAGGGAAAATTTTAAACCGAGTTTTAAACCTGGAATACAATACTGGAAAAGCTGTAACAGGAAACGACCGCTGACGTTGGTTGGATTGCAGGATTGATAAATGGAATGACCCATGATGAGAATATGAGACCCGAAACTGTTGCCACAGCTAAATATAGCAATAAATAGAAGAGCGTGAGGAGGCACGTACATATGCATAAAAAGACGGAAAAAAAATTGCCCCCATCTCCCCGCGAGGGAACCCTGGTGTGATGCGGCGCATGCATACGCGAAATGAGAGAGTACACGTGTTTTAGCGACCACCACCCCGCTCGTTATTACATTTCAGAATGATGACTTTATGGTCAGTAAAGTGCACAGTGAGCGGTTGCCGCAGCAGTGGTCGAATCTTGGTTGCATCGTCGATGTTCGAGAAGAACGAGAGCGAGCGCTGACTGAACCACCGCGGAGCGATACCCGCTTTATATTAACAGCGCTTGAAGGAGAAGAGACCGTGGGAGAGAGTCGCGCATGCGCGCACATGCGCACCGGAGCAGGTGTTAACTCAGCGTTAACGCAGCGAAGCGCACGCCAACCAAGCGCGCCAGCTGTCGTTATGCTAATGCGCCGGAGTGAGAGTGTTGCGCACAGCTGTGGGAGAGACGAACGGAGGAGAGTCGCGCATGCGCAAGTGGCGTGCGGACGGACGCCGACGACGCAGGAGGGACATGCCTCAGAGCAAGAGATGCGCCGCATCTAAAAGGGGAACAACACTGAAACTATATAAGCGGCACACATGGTGCCACAATATAGCTAGACCATTTATAAAAGCATACCTACAGTGTAGAAGTATATAGAAAAAACTGGGCAATACGGAAAATAGCAATGTCGACAGTAAGGAGGATTGTTTGGATAATAATAAGATATCCCAAAAAAGCATAGCTTAAGGAATACCAAACATAAAGGGGAACCTTGATAAATAGAAATCGGTTAAACAGAACAAATCCCTCCTGTTCGGTATCCATTGTATCAAGGAAAAGAAATCTCATTGACCAGCAATCTGATTAACCTGAACAAAATTTTCTGAAAATTTCTAAAACAAACTCGAAACCCCCACTATTTGGGCATGTGCAGCGCCTTCGCTCTACGCGTCACTTCTCGATTTGGGTCCCGGGCGGTTCCCCCTGTTTTCTCGCACAATCAGCACATTGCATCCGCAGTGCTTTCTTGCAGTCGCGGTGCACTCGCTGTTGCGTTCACGTAGGGTTAAGCCTTAAAGAACTTCTCTGTTCTTGTATGCGACGTTTCCTCGTGAAGGCAGTCTTCGATGGCGGTGCAGAAACTACCGCCCATTGTGCTTGCTTTGGGAAAGGAGGTGGAGATCATCAACGACCTCGAAAGTGGTCGCTTCATGAAAAGTGCGCTTGCGACGAAGTCAGCTTCACAAAGAGCGGCGTGCGCAAGAACAGGTGGCGCCATTAAAAAACAAAACGTGGCTCTGAGAACTAAGACAAGCAAATATGAATTCATTTACCAACATGAAGTAAATAGCAGTTCCCAGTGTATTTTACAGGCGCTTTGAGCCAGATGATACACATTTTTTTTGTAAAATTCCAGTAGTACCTGAAATAAGAGCATCCACTGTCTAATTTTTCGCAACAAAGTTGCCATGTGCGCGCAGTGTACCTTTCTCCTAGTTATCTAGATTTCGCATAAACAAATGCTGATCCTGTCCTCTCTGCAAATGAAACTCTTGATAAACGGAGCACACTTTTCTATGCCTTGTGGTTCCGTTTACCAAGAGTCCATGGTGTTCATAGGCGCAGTTCATACGCGCAAGCTTTGTCGCCTTGTGGGCGCGTTGTTTGACGTCATTTTAGCGCGCATTATATAACCAGCAGCAGTTTATTTAAGCGAGCATCCCGAGCCCCACTGCTCCGCAAAAGCATGTGCCGAGTTCTCCGGTGTTCACTGGGGAAAGAAACGTGGTTTTGGTCAAAACTCTGACTAAATAATGCATGCCGTATTGGTCTTAATAATTCTGCTTGCATGCGGAATATTTCTGGTGGCAAGTCAGGGTGCAGTATGTTCAGGAGTAGTCACATCACAAAGAGTTACCGCCAACTTTGCAATCACACAGACCCAAATTATCTTATACCTGGAAGCGCCGACTACTGGAGCGTCAATTTCAGCAGACTCCTGCACTAGTCTCTCGCATACAAGTAGACAGCTTCCTGCACTTTGCATTCAGCACCTCTAACGAGCATTCCTAACGAGCGAGTGCAGCCGAAAACTTTCAATTAAAAGCATGTGTTGTGAGCCTCAAATACGCCAAATGACAGAGTTTTTGTGAGAAATTGTGTAACTGGAGCAAATTTCAGTCGCTCGAAGGACACATTAAAAAATTCCTGCGGCTGCGCGCATGGCTCCAAGGAGGCGCACAACAAGCAGCAGATTTGAATTTAACGTATTTTTCTTCTAGCCTTGAAAAAAAAAAAAATTAGGCAAGTGCGCATCGGCGAGAAACGCGAACCACGACGAGACGGCAAACGCGGCGGCACGAGCGCTAACCAACCGTGTCCCCGCGACCGACCGTCCCACGTGGTTTGAAGCCAAAGACCGCATGACGGACTACAGCGAGATCACGATGGCCTACCGCCTGGCTCGTGGAGCTCTCCCACTCCCGCACCTGGGGATGAGCCGGGCGAAGGCCGTACTAAGACAGCTTCAGACCGGGTCGCTGCCCATCCCGGCCCTGATGCATTGAATATACCCAGAAGCGTACCCGCCTGACAGGTGCAAGATCTGCCGCAGGGAGACGGCTGACCAGAAGCACATCCTGTGGGACTGCTTCAAAAATCCCGAGGAAGCGTCATCGGGAACCATACCGCCGCGGCTGGAAGAAGCCGCGAAGAGCTACTACTGCGAACACGGCCTCTGGGCCGTCCGGCAGGTCCGGGGGGCGCTGGAAAGGCACGGGACTCTAGAGTCGGCAACGGCGAATGGATGGCTTGGGCCGAGTAACGGCTATCCCTAGGACGACGCCGGGACCACGTCACAGTGCGTAAAAACGCCGATCGGCATGCACAAATAATTTTTTTTTCCAATCTAAAAATCACACTCACTTATGATATCATGCTGGAAATGGCTGCATCAAGTTCTTCTTTCGACGTTCTACACCATTGCTTCCGGTTATAGGCGCCTTCATTAGAAATATATTGATACTAATTTAGTGAATTGGGTTACTTATCGACGTAATAGAATAGTCTGAGATAGCTCAGACCCCTGATAATGGTAAATTGTGTCGGTGCTCGAAAGTTTAATGTTTCCAACTTCAATCTTCAGTTTAAGCTAAGTGAAACACTCGCATGCGACTCACTTCCTGCTACTATATTTTTCTGGTGAGTGGAAATCGGTTTAAAAAAATCGACGCCCCAAGAAACTGGGAGTGTTTCCCAAGCTATAGGTGGCATATAATAAGCCGGAAGTATGCGCTGGTACACGAATTTAAAAGTTTCGAGGTGCCGATAACTTTGACGCCTTCAGGTTCAGCGCAAAGAATAAAAATGGCTCAGGTTTAATACTCCTAGAACGTAGTTATGATGATTGAAAGGAAAGACTATTCACAGAGTGTTTTGTGAAAATTTGCCATTGCTTCAGATTTTTAAGCCTGCAGTCTAGCTATGTCTACTGCATGATTGGATTAATCTATTCGCTTGTGTTGGAGGGCACGCACATACAACCCAGACGGCGAGCCATCGATGGCGAGACTGAGGGAACAAGCGGCGGCAAAAAGGCCATTAAACCCTCGCCTAGTCACCTGGTTCACTTGCGCTCCAGCGCATACGCAGATAGCCAAGACGGCGCTGAGCGATCAAACGCAGGCGAAGCAGCCGGCCGTTTCATCCTCGCTTAGTCACGTAGTAGCTCCACAACGAGGCTCTGAGCGAGTGGCGCGATAAGAACGACAGGCATATCTTGCTCGCCGGTGGCTGAAGGAAACTTGCGACGCGGTGAATGACCATGAAAGATGCAGCTTAGCAGAGCTTTCGCTCTAAAATCTGAAGACGCTGGTGCACATTGTACTATGTTTCAGTTAGTAAGTTAGGCCTGCGCCTTGGTACAAAGCAATGCACCTGTGACGTTCTGCAGCGCACAGTGCCACAGTGCAGGTCATATTTTTGAGCGGAATTGTATGAACGTTTCTGTCATCCGCTGAATGTGCTTTGTTGGTGGCATGAATTAGTCACTCAAGTGGACTGTGGTGAAACTAAACCACGGTATTGCCTACAATGTAGTCTGACTCTTCCGAGCCATTATCTGCCGACGTGATGAGCGCGGTGGCCATTTGGGGCCCCGCAAGATACAATGTTTACATTAAACGTCTCAGGCTGATTCAGACAACGCAGGTATGCAGGAGGTAACCTAAGCTACGCTTTAGATGTACAGTCATGAAAGCGAACACGAAAATACAAACAAAACAAGCAAAATAGAATAATTTGGTTCGTGGAGATAGCATAGTGACCCGGCTGTTGTATATGTGGAATGGTTTACAAACCTAGCTGCTGTTATGGAGTCGTGCAACAATTTGCCTTGCATAGAAATTAATTGCGCCATTTGTGTATTTTCATTCACATTTGCGCGCTCGCATTCCAGTAGTCAATGACTCTCCATGATTTACAAGACATACTGTCAATTTTGTAGATAATTTTTTTTATATAAAAATCGGTTTTGCGCTTTTAACGTTGGAGATATACCTGGCCCAAGAAACGTGCCGAAAAGTCGAGGGCAGTGGACTGATTTACACGATCCTGAGCTGTCCAATATGCGCAAAACTCTTTTTCGCATGGCCATCGTCATTGAAAATAAACGAATCGCTGCCGATGCTTTCCGCTCAGAGATGCTGGTAAGGAAATCTTGTCTAAACGCACTGCATAAGAAAATACCATAACTATAAATTTACGAAAAAAATCGAAGGTTTTTTCTCAGCCGCAGTAGGTAGCACCGAAGGCTGAAAATCCTCCGACACATGTAATAAAATAATTATTGCATTGAAATACAACGGGCTATTGGAATAGAAATTGAATAACATATTTAACGATATACCTTCTGCCTGGAATTTCACCTTGATCGTCCCCATTGTTATTCCAAAATTTTTATTTCAGCTCTATCATCAAAATTTTTAGCTGGATCCCCACGCCAACTTTCAGTCTAAAGCAACAAGACGCACACCAGATCGCCATTATTGTATATTAACCGTGTTATCTCGGCAACCAACAAATTCAAGGACTTATTCTTCGCAGTTAATGCAACTCTCCGAACGCATCTACTGGTCACATATTTATGTTCGAAAATGTGCTCCGACCTGTTGAAAAAAAATTGCTTCCAACTTGTAAACAACTGGCGCAGCTTGCGCTAGGGGTACAAGGCTGGGGAAACGACGGAGCTGGGGTTTGACATAGTTTTTGTTTGGTTTTGCCAAGTTTTGCTAGTTTTTTCTAGGCTTATCTAAGTTTTCTTAAGCTTTGCGATGTTGTTGCTGGGCCAGGCTAAGTGTTGAGGGGTGAGGGCAAGTACAGCCGGATTTTTGAAGGCCGTTCCGGTCGGTCCCCCCTCATTGACAGCATATCCCAGTGGGGAAGAAGCTAGGTCGCCCCCGCCTCCGCTGTTTCTCCAGCCTTGCGCGACTAGTGAAAGCTGCGCCGTGTTTTGCGCTTTAGTAGCTCAAGAAAGACTATCCCATTTGAAATGGCATACTAAGGGGTGCGCATACGTATATGCCCCTTGTGCTCGCATCCTAGCCGGTGCAAAAGCCGGCTTCACTGTTATAATCGCGTGTCTGCGGTTGTGCACCATTTACAGTCGAAGCAGTTTTTAACAGCGAAGCTATTCAGCAAATCGTAATTTTCCGTGTCCGGAGTTGAAAATACCAAGAAATTGCCGAGCGCACGCACTTGAGCGCTGGCTCCGGGGCGACAGCCCGGCAGTTAATAAAACAAAGAAACATGCCTAGCTCTCGTGTGCGCGTGCCTCGCGACGACAGCCCATGACCCCCTGTGCACGTTTGTCAAGCCAAACGTTTGTCAAGCACGCTTGTCAAGCCACTTAAGGAGATTGGCGAAAATTGCGGCGACCGCCCGGCAGTTAAAAAAAACAAGAAAATAACGAGCGCTCATGTGTAAGTGCCGTGCTGCGACCGCGAAGCGTCCCCGGCAAACGTTTGTCAAGCCAAGCATACCCACTTAGGGAGATTGGCCAAGATTAGGCAAAAAGAAAACAAAAACTCCAGAGTTCGCCGTAATTGTGGCAACACTCGCAGCGTTCACCGTAATCGTGCCAAAACTTGTTCGCAACGATTAAGACGCGTCATAGCGTGCGCCCCTTTAAGGGAGTGTCCAATGATTATCACTGAAGCTCACATTTGTTGCACCAATGATGGAGTAAAGGTCGTTGCGGCAGCGAAAAAGAAGCAAATCGGCTGCAATAGTGGATTAAACCTTCCTGATGGTCGTGAAGGTTGCGTACAGCTTCGCTACCCTCAAATCTTAGCCATTAGTGTGACTTCGTTTATTTTTTTTTCTTGGCAGTTATTTTGCTAACGCCACCGGACCAAGCTCAAACTCAAACAGCTCCAGTGTTAAAATCCGCGATTCCAAACTCCCTGTAATAAATTTCCGCTTCTCGGCTTCCCAACAATCAATAGAAAAGGCCAGTTACTGCAATTAAAGCTACAAAGAAAATTTTCGTCTGCGCTGTAACATCGCGCAATGCAGGCATGTCGATTTGTATTGCGGGATTCCACAGCGCCGATCTTATTTTTTAGCCAAATCATGTTAGGCCTCTGCTAAATTTGTTCCCATGTACGCCGCGATTTGTCACTCAGGTGCATTGCGGCAAAGCAAATCCGCGGACTGTTTAGAGTTCTTGTTCAGCCATTTCAGGGCAGGGTAGTGTATTGTTTCGTAACTAGTGACGTTTTTCTCTAATACGAGTGCGCGTGTAGTAGTGTCGTAACTAGTGACGTTTTTCTCTAATACGAGTGCGCGTGTAGCAGTGTAGATTATAATTACCTGATGTAATGATATAGTAGAGTTACTCAAGATTAATCGCTTTTTTTCATCGTGTATTATTCTTATCGCCCAAAAATCTTCAGTTGTGCCCTCCACTTCTGTTCACGCCACTCTACTAGCCTGCAGTATAATGTATATACAATAACGCAGAACCTCCCTTCAAAGCAGGAAAGTGGCCGGGCGAGGGAGTTGTAGGGGAGGCCAGCTAACTGCCTTGTGGCGTTAGAGGGTGCGTCAGCAGATCCGAGCACGGGGTAGCCACGAAAAAAATTGCGCTTTCAGTCGAGCTGCGGCTCGGTTGGAAGCGAGAGTATACGTCGCGGGCGCGGAGAGGTGATGTTTTCACCGGGCCTTCTGCTCAAGTGGCTTTTGGGAACTTCAGGTGCCGTTTCTTTGTCGATGTCGATGTTTGCGTCACTTCAACCGTTACCGCGCGTAGATACTGGCTGCAGCTGCTGTTAAAATCCGTCTTGAGTTGAACGGTCTGCGGTGCAGGACAGCCGAACAGGAACACACACGCACGCACACACACGCACGCACGCACACACATACACAAACAAACACACGCACAAAGTACGCGAAAGATATGCGTCGAACATGATTACAGGCTGTTGGCACTGCGAACCACTTCAATGCGTCGTTCCCTTGTGTATGTTTTTTTTTTATTCCCTGAACGGTCGTCTTCCAAAAGCGTTCTACAATGATACAAAAACAAAACTCACATTTTGGCCCATTTCCGCATCGAAAACCACGGCCTGTCGTGTTCTCTCCTCTTTGATAGCAGTTCTCTGTTTTTGTTTACTGTTATTGTTTTGGGCCAGCGTTCGCTTCGCATGTCGGCTTCTTATTCCCCATGAAGACGAAGTGAGAATCAATTGCTTTTTCCCCTGGTCTTTTCATCAATACACCGGCTCAAAAGCGGCTGCGATACAGGAACTACGTCGCGTTCTTCTTTTTTTATTGTGTTGTTTCTTACTGAGAGATATATTTTTGTATGGCCTGACGAGGCTCGGGCCCAGCCATAATCTTTAAATTTAAAAGCTGTTACACTTTTCAGATAAAGTCTAAAAAGTTTCCGGAATATATTTGCTTTGCTTTCTTCAACAGATGCCACCTTCATTTTGCCTTTTGTGATACGACGCTCGTTGTTTCAGCGTACGCGATTCAGGCTCAGACGTATGTTGTGTAAAATATGGGCTGTAGCATTTTTATTACAGCGAAAGCCTTAGTAAAAAGTAATTATCATGACAGCCGTCCTTCTAATTGTGGTCCGGTTCAGAACTTAACAGTATATATTAACAGAATTTAAGAAATATCGAAATGCCCTTAACAATACATGAAAGGCGACATAAACCAGCTAGTATGAAGAGCTGTTCTCCAATATTAAAAATACACCGAGGAAAATTTGGGGTGTGGAAAACAAATTAACAAACAGAAGAATGCCGAGGTGTCTGCCGAAAGAGATAATCGGAGGCGATGTAACAGTTAGTGGCTGAGACATGGCAGACGCTATGAATGAACACTTTATAAACGCGGCAAAGTGCGCAACGCCCACTCCTGGTGTTTTAAATGGTACTGTTCCAACGCTAGCCAACACAATTTTCTTGCGCCCAACAAGCGCTACAGAAGTACGTTGTCTAATAAAGAAACTACATAATAGCACAGCTGTAGGAGTAGATGAGATCACATCAGAACCATTCCAATTTGTGGCCACGCTCATTAGTGAAGCTCTGGCAGACTGAATAAACCTAACATGAAGTGCATGTATCTTTCCTGAATGGTTAAAAGTCGCACGTTTGACGCCGGTGTATAAAGATTTTGGGAAAGGGGGAGAAAACAAGCTTACAAATCACAGGCCCCATATCGGTTCTTCCCGTGCTCTCTAAAATATTTGAAGATGTCATACTTAATAGGTTATCTATTTTTTTGCACACCATAATATTATCAGCGAAGTTAAATATGTTTTCCAATAAGAGCGGTCAACAGAGCAGGCACTCCTTCATATAAAAGATAAAATAATCAAAAACATTGAGGAGAAGAACTTGACATTGGGGTCATTTCTAGACATAAGGAAAACGTTTGATTCAAATAATTACACAATATTGTTGGATAAATTAGGCAAAAATGAAATTAGCGGCGTAGCCAACCAATCGATAGAAAGTTACCGATACAGCCGAAAACAACTTGTACGCCTTGGCGAGGCTCGATCAGGTTCTCATATAATTCAGTGCGGTGTACCTCAGGAGTCAAAATTGGGACCCCCACTGTTTTTGACCTATATAATCACATCGCTTCCGTTCTGCATTTCTCCAAGCTAATAATGTATTCATATAAGACCAAAGCCTTTTTCACATAAACAGACGTAATTGACCTATCAAAATTTTAACCAGTATCTTTCATCGATTTCCTTGTGGCATCGACAAAATGAACTGCAGCTAAATTCTACAAAGACAAGATATCTAATATTTCAAACAATAAACAAATCAATGATAACAGAGCCAACAGTAACGTTTGAAGGCGCCACGATCTGCGGGACAAGGGAGCAAATATTTCTAGGACTACGGTTCAACGAAAATTTAACTTGGAACATTTCCATTATACAATTAAGCAGTGAACTGGCCGAACTGTTGGACTGTTTTGCCGAATCGCGCGCCTCATTCCACTGTGGTTAAAAAACAGCTGTATAACATCCTTTTTTAACTCTAAGCTATGCTATGGGGCACTTGTATTTTGAAGTACAACTGGTCAAAATTTAAAAAATTAATTACATTACAAAAAAATGCTGAGTATCTACTTTAATCCCAAAGGCTAGATCAGTTACCTACGAACGGCTCCTCCTGTATTCGGTAAATACTGCATGCTTCAAGCGAACCAGATTTATTCCTTTAGACTGCTGCAAATTATCCATAAAAATAAGTCACAGCTCGTATAAAACGAACCCGACGGAACGTCCTATACCTTAAGACATTCAAACTGGCATACTGCCAGAACCAGATACGGTACGGTACGACAACTTTATTGCTAGGGCCTGCAGACGTCTTGTCGCCCTGGACTTGTTAGGGTACTTCGCCGCAACGCGGCCTTGACGTCGTCTCGGTTGGTGTCGCCTCTGCTTCGTCCGCGGCCCCGCTACTTCCACGGGTCGACCACCCCTGCCCCTGGTCTGGAGCGGCAGTCTTCCGTCGGTTTCGCTGGGTCGCTACCTTTCGAGTGCGGCCGAGACCTGCTGGACGGCCTGGGCCTGGGTCTCTCTGTCGAAGCTCCTCGTCGCTGCTTCTAGCAGCGGAGGGATCGTCTTCCTTGTTGCCACTTCGCGTGGATTTTTGCTGCACTCCCATAGGATGTGAGCCGTTGTGGCTCTCTCCTTCTGGCATGCGCGATAGGTCACTCGTGTACACGTCCGGGCACACGTGCTTCATTAGGGCTGGGGGGGGGGGACCAATTATGGAAACAAGTGTTGTAATATCAATAATAATAATAATTAATAAAATAAAATAATAATAATTATAATAATACGGTTCTCAACAAAACTATGTGATCGGATCGGCTTTAATGTTTCCGTTAAAAAATTTACCAGTCAAACAGGAGATCTAGAACTAAGAAAGAACATTTGCTTTTCTTTGGTCCGAATTACCGTTTACATGTATGACGTTTTCCTCTTTTGCTTTTTATTCCCCTCGTTTTCTATTCTTTTTCAAAGAATCCCAAAACTACAATTCTGTAAATAAAACAATGGAGCAGCCTCTTCTCTGCACATGCTGTTTAAGTCGGTTGTTACCTGGATCCTTTCGTATGCTTGTGCCAGCTTTCACAATACAATTCCTGCTGCTTGTAACACCTTTTGTGAACCCTGAGTCCTATTTCTGTTTTATTTTGGAGATCTTTCTGGCGCATTTTGTTGCATCTTTATCTCTATCTTCACCTTCAGCCTGGTTATGTCCACTGAAGGACGAAGGCCTCTCCCAAAGACCTGCAGCCACGCCTATCGAGTGCCTGAAGGCCGATAGTGCGATTGTATAATCGTTGGGAGGTTTTCAGCAAATGTACCCAACCAGGGTTGCTAAATGTTTGTCTGGTGAAGAAATGTTGTATGTGTCCCAATAGCCCACCTAGCGTGGTTGAACCTAGATAGTACAGCCTTCCGTGGTATCCGGTGGCATTATATTTATTTATTTATTTATTTATAATACCTCAAGGGCCCCAGTCAAGGGGTGTTACATGAGGGGGTAGACAGTTCACAAACAGATGATTTGTATACCGGACCAGGCGGCATTTCGAATCTAGTACAACGCTCTAGAGGCACAGCATAGAAGTTACATAGAGCGCGACAAGAGGGCGACAGTGTGCTTGTTGAAGTATTTCGCTACAAAGGACGAAGGAACGAAAGCTACGAAAAAGACCAAAATAGCGAAAGGCAGTTAATAAGCCTGTCGGAGTAACTGTAAAAGTAAAATTTGTAAGCATCGCGAGGCTTCCGCCTTCAAAGCACGGAGGGAGACAAGTGCACCGAAAAATTTACGAGCTGTAATTGTGCTAAGCGAAGATTAAGGCGAGCTCTCTTTAGAGTTCGCCCAGTGCATAAGCTGACACGCTCATTATAGAGATCGGGTATGATGGTAGCGGTGCAAATAGGAAAATATAAAAGAAATACAAGCTATACAGCTTTCCTCCTGAAAAAAGGCAGTGGTTATTGCGCTGATCAAAGGAAATACGCGTGTTCTTCCGGGTTTAACTTTCTCGAATTTTGCAACAAAAAGAACCCACTAAAAGACTAGCTGAAATACATAGTTACTGAATAGTATTTTGTTTTACTCAGTGCAACGATTGCCTTGACGTTCATGATTGATGTTGCTTGCCTTGGAGTGTCTTTATACCTCATTTTGTAGTTTAGAGAACCCGCAAAACGAGAAGGGCAGCGCTGCAAATTTCCCGGATTTAATGAAGCGATGGTTTGTTCGCCACCTACCAGTTGCGCGCACTGACCTCAACATAATGTGACTGCGAGGGTGTACATTAAGAAATGTTTCCAACGCATTCTGTGTTTGCCCAGCACTAATGAGTATCCAAAGTGTGTGGCCCGAGCTAGGTGCGTGCTAGTCGTTGTTGTGTGCGGAAATGTCAAATAACTTAGTCAACGT
The DNA here is from genome assembly GCF_048455015.1 of Haemaphysalis longicornis. Lineage (NCBI taxonomy): Eukaryota > Metazoa > Arthropoda > Arachnida > Ixodida > Ixodidae > Haemaphysalis > Haemaphysalis longicornis. The sequence goes on along the minus strand of NW_027526203.1, from coordinate 308,746,740 downwards.
GACGCAGGTTTTGTGAAGTATACGCAGCATCGACGTGAGTGAATCTCAGACAGAAAACAGTACAGCACCAAATAAAACAACGGAGTCGTGTTTCGGCGCCGCTAAGTGGCGTGACACTCTGGATAAATATGTAACTAAACGCACATGCAGGAAACTAAGGAACGATGAGGAAATCTCTGGTTGCTTGTGAGTGTTCGCATGGAACCGCTACTCACGAGGTCGTTATTTCTTCCCGATACGTTTTTTCTAGCCAGTGCGTTTCTAGCGAGTGCGTTTCTAGCCAATCTAGCCAGTTTTTTCTAGCCAGTTAGCTGTTCCCTTTTTCGCTCATTGTCGCCCACTTCAACAACTGGTGGTACGCTTGACCCCGTCTTCACCACGAGAATACATTGAACGCATCTTATAACGTTTCGTATCTCTCGACGCACTCGCCACTGCTTTGTTTTAAGCCGATTCCCACCCGTGCGTGAGATTCACCATTTTTTTGTTTGAGAAGTATAAAAATATGAAGGATGCAGTAGGATTTGGTAGCATTTGAAAAAACATTGGTAAGATTCATGGAAGGTGAAAAGTCCACTGCGTGTAAACGGTCATCTATAACACACTGAATCAATACAGACAGAATGATATATGACACAAGACGCAATATGACAATGACGCAACAGGACAAGCTGAGTCGATGTAAGTAATGAAAAACGCGGGGACTTTTATTCAGTAACTTTGTCAAGTTGTTGCTCTGCAAGGTTGCACTGAAAAGAGAACGTTTTCATTTTTTGTTGTTATTCTTCATACAAACTGATTCGGCCGCTCCCTGTTTCACACGACGTGTCGATGTACGAAGATTAGCGTGTACGAGTAATTGGTCGTCATGCGAAGGTATTTTAAATAGCCCGCACTTATCGGCGAACAGCCTAATTTGAATGATAGGAGGAATTAATTCTCAAGTATCCTCAACACCAATTAAAGAAAAGAGAGGTCTTAGTACACCTTGTGGAATCTCAGAAGAGACGGGGAGTGTTCGAGAACGGTTACCATCGATGCTAACGTACTGTTTCCGGTAAGGTCAGTACGAAAGAAGTCGAATTATTGTACACCAGTAATTAAGAATTTGTGTATTAGGTGAGCGAGTGAAGCGTCCAATCGCTTGCAAAAATCCAGGAAAATTGCGTCGAAACACTATTGTAAGGTTTGGGGCTAGTCTTTTTTTATTTATTTTACTGCTCACTTTTCATCTCCCCAGGAAGATGGAGAAGGGTGTGGTCCTTCACTTTTCGCGTTCTTTTTTTTCGTCGCGAAGGTTTCCGGGAACGCCCCTTCGTCACAGTAATTTTCTATGGGGCGCCCAGCAGCGACAGCCGCTGCAGCCATGTTCCAATTCGTCTGCTACTAGCTGCAGGCTGGTTGCTTTGGTGCAAGGCAATGCGTAATCCTCGACCAAGGTTCTAGCTTAACTTCTGCTCCGTAACTATCGGAGGGGCCAGTGGGAAATGAAGCTCAACCAGGATGTCAATGGGGAGCACTGGCGCCAAGGCTGACTTCTTGTTTCTTTTTATTTCTTCTCTCATTTCTTTTCGGTGGGTACACGAATGTTTTCTTCAGAGAATGAAGGGGGGGGGGGGTCTGTCTTTGGTCCTTCTTTAGTCTTTTGATCGGGGTTACGGTGCCCGTTTGACGCCTTTTAGACACCGGCAAGTGTTGTAGGGCTCACTGCGGGCGCTTCTTTTTTTAATTTTCAGTCGCCTCTGCATATTGTCTGCACACGTAAACCGTTTATGAGTGCAAGTACGATTCCTTTCTCGTCACTCATGGCTTTCCGAAACAAAGAAGTGCATCTTAGGGAAATGAAGAATGTTTTACTACTGCACTTGAATGCGCAAATGTTTATTCATTTTTCAATAATTTGGCGTATTTAAAGTTCGAGGACCACCATGTTCATTTGTGATAAGCTGTGCTTACTTCCTAAATTCCAGGCAAGGTGATCACTTTAGATGTTTTAGGCACCTCCACAACGCGAAGTTAAGTTCACGAAAACCAGACTTGTTTTCGCAAGATATCTTACGGCCCTTCCCGATCATTTTTGCGTTCCGCCAGATCGATCAGTTGGCCTGTTGGATGAGCTCTGGTGTGTATGTGAAGGGGGATATTTTGTATTGTTGTCATAATTCTTCAGGGTGATTCGTTAGCTAGGGGCCACAGCACATTGCCTGGGTGGTTCCAGCGTTCCCACACCTCGGTAGTAGGACTTGTTCTGATAGAAATAAGATAGCTTAGATTGGATCTGACCCTCAAATGTGCCTATAATGACAAATAGCCGGAAGGCTACAGTAAAATCTAAATTCTAGCTACTTAGTACAAATGGTAAAGAAACAGGCGTTAGGGAAGCAGTAAGAGAATTGGAAGGAATAAAACAAGTTCTAAAATACCGCAAGGCAAAGAAAGTGACCGTCACAGTACGGAAATAATTTTCGCAGCTTGTTTTTGTGAAATGGTGTACATTCCAGATTCTGACGTCGTTTCCACTAAATGTAGGGGTATAAGCTCAAAGAGGACTTCTTATGAAAGGTGGTAGCGTGTGCAATCTCTAGGTAGTGGGCATGCTTGTAAAAGCCAGAGGCCTCTCATGCCACAGCGCCCGTTATGGAGCCACAAAGACGATAACCGTTTATCAGGGATCAGAAGACTTGATAAAATGAATTTTGATTCTATGGACGCATTAGGGAAATTTTGAGTTTAAGCCTTTAATCTCGCGCAGGAAATAGAGGTAAGCGTGCTAAGATAACAGGGCATCAATTATTTCTCGCAAATGAACACTTATCGTCGGTTGTGCTTTTCCGCCGAAAAGGCAGCCAATTTGACTACAGCTATAGCTGTAGTCAGGTTCTCTTTAAATGTATGCCGTAGAGAACCTATTGTGACCTGGGAACGCCAACTCACCATTGCGGTGTTGTGCATTTGTGATGTGTTCGTTATAACGTGAAAAAAAAAAACTTAGAAAACTGAATCTCGGCGGAAACTCTGCCTTGCAAGAATACTCCACAAGAGAATTTCATTACTGTTTCAATTATCAACTCCTCACGAACACGGTCGACGCCTCGCGCCTGTGCTTCTAGTTGTCGTGAGCAGCGCTTGGAAAGAGAACCGCCGGTGGGCATAAAAGTCGACTCTGAAGCTTGAAATTTAGTCGTTTCTTTCTGGAGCGGACGAGGCAGCCAAGATAAAAGACTGCTAGGATTGACGAGTGCACGGCTCGCTTTAGAGTTTGGAACCGTGTAATGCAGTGGCGTAGCTGGTAATATTTTTCGGGGATGGTTATACGTCGTCGGTAAAAAAATCAAAAAGAAAGAGATCCTGGCCCCGAGAAAATGTGTCATTTTTTGGCTTTAATGAACCTTGAAACTTCTTGTTGTTGTTTTCACATTACAATGTATAGATTTGGTGTGTAAATTCCATAAGCGAAAAAAGGGGCGAAAAGTAGGAGGAGGGAAGGGATGCGGCGTTCAGAGATTTTCGGGGGTTTTCTGACACCTAAACGCCCCCCCCCCCCTCTCCTGGCTACGCCCCTGATGTATTATACAGAAAAAAGACATGGTAAGTAAAGCCGCAAGGAAGCGTACTTGGACCGTCGTTATTTTCAATTTACGTGAATTATTTGGCTCCTGTTATTCCGGCAGAAAGCATTGCGGTTGTTCGCGGATGATTGTGTTGTTTTTAAACATCCCCAGATGATCACAGTTCACTACAAGGTGCTGTTTCTGCGATTGACAGGTGGTGTGAAAAATGGGGCATGGAATTGATCAGGGACAAAAACTGTACTTATGCGCATAACCAGAAAAAAAGGTACCGAACACGTATTTTTGAAAAACCGCGGAAGAGAGAGTACTGCACATGCGCCGGCCCCAGCGCGTCTGCCGCGGCTATGACGCAACACAATCGAACACAATCCACTTTAATCCAATCCAATCCAAATCCAAATCCAAGCCAAGCCAAGCCAAGCCAAGCCAAGCCAAGCCAAGCCAATCCAATCCAATCCAATCCAATGCCCCTCGCGGGAGAGTGTTCGCTATCGGAGAGGAGAGGGCGTGAGCGGCGGAGAGCACAGCTGGCGCGGCGAGGAGAATGGGGGAGGGGTGGACAACGCCGACGACGACGACGACGACGATGCCGGAGGGACAAGGCGAGTGAATCAGATGCTCTGCATCTAAATTCCCGCGCCTTCCCGCGAGGGGAACACGAGTAAATGCAGAGCATTGGGGGTCGTTAACGCCGCGTAAAGTCGCGTTAGGGTGGGTAGCTGGGTCGTAGTTGCGTTGGTGTTGGTTTGGGGTAGAGAGAGGAGAGTAAAGTCGCGTTAGGGTGGAGCGAGCGTCAACCAAGGAAGGAAGGAGCAACGCAGTGACTGAAGAACGAGCGACCACTAGCCGCTTTATATTTGCAGCGCGCGCAGTAGAGGGAGAGCAGTACGGGGGGGGAGAGCGCACGCGTAAGCAGCGCGCGCCCTTCCACGCCCCACCACGCTGCTATCATGCACCTGTTACGCCGAGACCGCGACGGAGCGAACGGGCTGACTACGACGCATGCGCGCGCCAGCTGCTGTTGAGAGAGAGGAGGGAAGGAGGAGAGGCGCACCTGCTGCGGACGCGGAGCTGTGGACGCCGTCCGACGCAGGAAGAGGCGAGGCTAAGAAATGCTCTGCATTTAAAATTCAAGATTGTATTATTTCTTAGGTCACAGATTACAAACACCTTGCCGTCACATTCACAAGTGATTTAAAATGGTCAGCCCATATCTCGAAAACCTGCGCGTCCGCAATGCGCAAGCTATATTTTCTCAGAAGAAAACTCAGAAGCGTCCCGGCCAGTACTAAGGTCTTAGCTTATAATACTTTGTAAGGAGTAAACTAGAATATGCAGCAGTAATATGGGACACACATACGAGAAAACATACAATTCAACTAGAACGAGTCAACCGCAAAGCCGGGAGATTTATATTTGGCAATTACAAAAGGGAGGACTCCCTACTCAGTTAATGCATGATAATCAAATTCAAACCTTGGAAACTCGCCGAACAATTAGTCGTATTGCATTCTTAAACAATTGACTCTCAGCAAAAATAAATTAAAGATACCCGATTATGTAAAACCTCTCGCAACGCGGAGTACTCGTCACAATCACCAACATTCATTGGCTCCAATTTTCGCAAGAACAAATAGCTACAAGTACAGTTTCTTCCCTCAAACAATTGAAGATTGGAATTCACTTGCTGCACAATTATTTCTTTGTTCCAATTTTGTCACTGAGTTAGAAAAGCATTTTTCTTATTAAATTTTGGGGACAAACATTTATTCGGTCTTCCACTATGTGTAACCTTCTTTACGTGAATGGTGTCGTGCATTCCACGTTGCACCCACTCCTGCTTGAGCCAAATTTTTGGCCTGCAGTATTGTCAAATTAATAATAAAATAAATAACTCGTACAACCAAGGAAGCCTACAGGCGTGTGAGACACTTCCATGCATAAGGGAGGTACAGTGGGCAATATACTTCTCCATAAAGCAGTTTGCGTATTTGCAGCCTCATCCTGCCTCGGCCAAGAAGGATTTGAAGGAAACTGCTGCGGCTTTCTGAAGTCTAAGCCCACCCCTACTGTCGCCAACACAAAAAGCTTGTATCGGTAGTTTTCAGATTTTAATAGTTGAAGTCGAACTCGCTGTTATAGACAAGTGTGTTGCGCACTGTACATTTCTACGCTATCCATTGGTGCTGGGCGGGCGCATACTTGCGTATGCATGAGTTAAAAAAATTTCTAGGAGCTTTAATAGACCGCAACTTGACCTGGTCACCCGTAGTGAAACGGATACGGTGCCGCATTTCTTCGGCCGCTCAGGTTCTTAAATGTCTTGTAGGTCCGCGCTGGGGCAGTGATTACCATTCAACGGTTATGCTGCACAAGAGATATGTGGATGCAGTGCTGCGTTACAGCCTCCCTGTCCTGCAAAAAATATCGGAAACAAACAAGAAGAGCATTGAGGCGGCAAGGAACAACAACCTACGCACTTTTCTTGGACTTTCGAAAGGATCTTCGAGCGTTCGAACTGTAGCAGAGGCACGTTGTTTGCCTTTTGAAGTGATTAGACAGCAGGAGACCTTTCGAGTACAGTTGAGGCAACGCCTACACCCAAGAAATCATTTCCTAAGTCGTGTCCCCTCCAATTGCAGCAGCTCCGTATTCGCCCAGACCATTCATAGCATTCCACTGTCTGTTCCAACCCAGCCCTCACCAATAATGCCGCCGCATTTCCCCCCGTGGAACCTTTCTCCCGTAAAAATTGAATGTGGTATCCCAGTAATGAGATCCAAAATGACTATGCCTCAGCTAGAAATCCTCCACATCGTTTTAGACTCCCTGTATAGAGCGCATTAAGCAACCGATGATTCATCAACCATTCAAAGCTCTTCTTCTGGTCTATATATACCACAAACTGGTGAAATGCTTTCATTTCGTCTGAAGCGACAAACATCTTGTACAGCGGCCGAGCTCTATGCTCTGATGGAGGCAATCGTTTACATCCTCCGCCATGTTCCGCACCAATGGAGCATCTTCACAGACTCCAAGGCAGCTCTTCAAATTCTATCTAGGAGAAGTAGCTTTTCCGCCCACAAAATCGCAACCTATAATATCTCATACCTTCACCATCTTGCCTCGTCTGCTGGACACAACATTAAATTGCAGTGGATGCCTGGACACAGTGGCATCAAAGGGAACAAAAAGCCGACGAGGCGGCCCGAAAAGGCCTTCTTTACCGGAAATACCGCAAGGTGTATTTGGTGTATTTCACGAAAACAGAAGATTCTGCCATGGCTAACCACTTTGCGGTGACTGAAAGAAGCCATCTATGCAGAAACTTAAAAAACACGCGCTGTTTTTGCACACTACTGACCCATAATTAAAGTCGAGACTCCCGACACAGCTTCCTCGTAACCTGGAAACCATCGTTGCACTTAGTTACCTACTTCGCCTAGGAGCGACGCCAAATCCCCACAGTGATAATTCTGCTTGTGTCGAAGCAGTTGAACACATTTTATTATAATGTGCGGCCTACATGGAACCGAGGTTCTACTTCCTTGAAAACATTGAACGTATAGATCAGGGACCAATTACCCTCAGGAATATTTTAGGGCCATGGATTCGTCCCTCGAAGCAGCGCCAAGCACTACGGAGTGTGTTCTCTTATTTGGATGAAATTGGCCCAATTTCAAAATTGTAAATTATGTGGCCCAAGCTCAGAACAAAAATGTGCGTGTAAGTCCGTTATCACGCCAAGTCCAAGACAGTTTTTTTTTCTTTCGTGCCCAGCTCTTTCTGTGGGCATTTTCTTCTTCCCTCACCAACCCACAGCAGAGAAGCATGTAAGCCACTATAAATGCCTGCCAACTTGTCTGCTTTTTCAATAAAGAGCTCTCTCTCTCTCTCTCTCTCTCTCTCTCTCTCTCTCTCTCTCTCTCTCTCTCTCTCTCTCTCTCTCTCTCTCTCTCTCTCTCCAACCACCGCATACACATGTCAACATAAACCGACAAGTTCTGGGATGCACCGCCCAAATTGATGAATATCTGTGAGGCTAACATAAGCATAACTAATCACACAAAACCAAAACACTAACAAAATACAAAGGACCACAGAGGCCTCCCCTAGATATCATTCAATGAAACGGTTTTTAGCAATTCTGAAAAAAAAGGCTTTTATTCGCCTTGTGCACTGTTAACAAAACGAAAAGTCATAACTGCAGAAAAACGAAACTTCAAGGTGTTTTCCATAAGTTCTCGGTTTATGGGTGTTGTTTTTTTAGTGAAGCTTTAGTGTTCTCAGTGATAACGTCTGTAACGCGAGTACGCCCTAGAGGAAAGCCGACTTTCTCTGGCGATGAGGATGAATGATTCTGGATGGAGTGAAAGAAAGAAAAAAACGCTTCAGTGGTAACAATCAAACCTGGGTCCCTCGCGTTATGACGCCATTTCGACGTTGTTCGAACTCCGGCGAAACTCAGACGACAACCAAAGAATCGCTCCCGAGAAAGCTTCGCGTTCAACCGTCGTCATCATTACACGGAGGGGGTGCATGGGTTCACAGGTACAGGGGATATTTCGTCTCCTGTATTTCGTGAGGGGGTGGCTGAAGCGTTGGCGGTGTATATACTGCAAAGGACGAAAATGGTATATTTGTTCCGATTTCACGAGTCTCCATTTTAATGCGTGCGCATTCTTTGCGAGCACCCCTACGCGGATAGTGTCAAGCCATCTGAACACAAATGTGTTGACGAAGTTCAGACGGCAAACAATTATAATAACGTAAAAGTTGATCTTTGTAAGAAAAGCAAACATATGGGAACAATAGCAAACAAACAAGTAACCAAACGAACAAAAAGTCGTCCAGTTCGACTTTTGATAGCCAAACTTGGCAGCCAAACCTGGCAATCGGAAATTAAATATACAAACATTAACCAACTGGTAAGAAAGCAACGAAATCGTAAACGTCTACCTATTCCAGCGCCATGACACGATAAAGTAGAAATGAACAATTTAAAGATGAAAATAAACTGATGAAATCGCAAGTGTATATCTACACTAGCGCCTTCCCCCAACTAGCTCAAGAACAAGAAATATCAAACCTAAAAAGACTCAAACCGAACTCACAGGCACACAAACGTCTATGTAATCTAGCGGCCCCACGCATCAATTTAAATAGAGCCAAAATGAACTGCGTTATCTTGCTTGACGTGTTCTTTCAGTGACACAAAGGAAACGTACAGTGGTAGGTAAAATACTTTTGAAATACAAGATAATCATCAGGATTTAGGTAGTTTTTTTATATACCAGATAAGTGGGCGGACCAATCGGCTTGCCATAAAAGCCTTCCAGTGCTCGTTAATCTTTGTTTCTGGAATACCAATAGTTTAATATAGTTTGCAGCAGTCATTGCGCCCTACACCAATGTACAATACATAATACTTAATACATGACACTGACATAATACATTACTCATTTTATCCAGGCAGGCACTAGCGTAGAGATTCTGTTAGGGCAACCAACAGTGCTGCTTAATTTATTAACAAGCTTTAAATTGGGAATATTTTAAAGAGGTTCTCATTAAACCACGTCCAAGAAATTTGATTTGTGAAACTTGTAATTTGGCGATTCGGAACTTCACGTTTACAGCTCACTGAATAATGGCGTCAGTTGGCGTAAAGGTAACCAAGCATTGATAAGTTAAGACCAATCGTTTTGTTTGTTAGACACACAGCCAGCTTGCCTCAATAACAGTTTAACCTTGTTTAAAGCTCTGTAGCAGACGGGGCAGTAAAGAAAATACAGGTATCAAGAGCATTGATTGGTATTGCCGGTGTATGGCAGCAGCATCGCCTTTGTGACGGGAAATAAAAATAAGTGTACAATGTACGTATACGTATACAATGGTAAAAGCGGAAGATATCCAGACTAAAATAAACATAAAAATCAGAAACAAACGAAAAGCATCCAAACACGTCATAAATATTACTCTTATTTTGTTTTTAAAACGCAATAAATTCAGCTACTCACCAGATGAATATGACTAAAAATTGTGTGAACTATGGCACTGTGCCGGGCAGGACGTCATGCTGGCATTGCGTGATGCCACAGCGCAGACCGAACATTTGAGTGTAATCGTGTGCCCGACATCCTCATTAGGCAAAATTTCTTCGTTGGCAGCATGAATTGGTGAATGGAGTGTACTGTGATGAAGCTGAACCGCAGGTCTGTCTTAGAGTGTAGGGTCAATGGATTCGTTCGTGGCATAGCGATAGCCTCGAATAACCTTCATCGACACCAGAGTCGGTTGAAAGCATTTTAGAATTAAGGCAGCGTTCTTAATATAGCGATTTAGATTGACCACAGATCGTTGAAATGACAATTATTGAGACCAACGCAGTGAACTTGGTCAGTGACGACGCCTACCATTTGGCTCTTAACTGTCATTTGAGCTGCAAAGCGAAAAAAAAAAGCAGTCGCTTATGTGCAAATATCATTGAAATACGATAGTCTTCCGCCGCCCCTGCCCCACAACACCCTGTCCTCTCTGCCTCCCACCCTCGCGCACTTTGTCTCTTCTATCGCTTCGGCCGTGACAAATACAACGAAATATTGCGTAATCCAATTCAATTTTTTTTTCTGCCGACTGATTGAATAAACTTTATTGAAGGAAAGGGCAGGGAAAGGAAAGCGTCACAGAAAGATTATTGACTCATAAGTTGAATCCTCCGTCCAGCACTCAAGGGGCTTCTGTTGCCGTCTTCGTCTTTGAACTGCTCCCACGTCATCGTCTGGGATGTATTCTTTCTGCTGGGCTTGGAGGTCTCCACCTCCCGTTCCTTTTAAAGCGAAGCTTACGTGTTCTCACCGATGGCGTCTGTGACGCGACATGGTCGAAGCGGTTTGGGAAACTTAGACGACAACCACAGAATCCGTCACGATAAAGCTTCGCGTTCTACCGTAGTCATTGTTTAACGGAGGGGTGCATGACTTTTTTATGTGTCGTCGTAGCTCTTCCGGGGTTACGGTATCTAGCCACTGCAGTCACGCAGCGGTACTCACCCAAAAAAGAGGCTAATAAATGATCACCGCTTTCCCTGGTCGGTATCGAACCTGGGTACCTCGCGTTATGAAGTCGATGTCAATTCCATCCGCTTCCCCTGGTCGGTATCGAACCTGGGTACCTCGCGTTACGAAGTCGATGTCAATTCCATCCGCTTCCCCTGGTCGGTATCGAACCTGGGTACCTCGCGTTATGAAGTCGATGTCAATTCCGTCCGCTTCCCCTGGTCGGTATCGAACCTGGGTACCACGCGTTACGAAGTCGATGTCAATTTCATTGCGCCACCAAGGCACACATTACTGATACGCAGAGTGTTGGGGGTGACCCTTCCGCTGCGCCGTTGCCACGGAGGCTGTCGTTGCTATGCCTGAAATGAGCACACAATATTATAAAATAAGGGGAAAATCATGAACTAACGCATTAATTACCCCAGTTGATGAAAACTCAATTCAGTGCGTCTTTATAAGTTTTCCCAGGGACTTCGGCGCCCTCTCTTGACTACTTTTGATATCAACGCCAGGCTGATACTGAAGCTAGGGAAAAGAGGGCGCCACAGCCCCTTTGGGATAGAAAAACTCTCTAATAAACGGTTTTCTATCCATCCAATCACTAATCCGCACTTAACAGCTTTCACGTTGGGTGGAACTGCTTTAATATTTTTTAGTTTTTAGTTTTCTGTTTCCTCACTTCGGCAACGTTTATAAGGTGTTTGTTTACCTTATGTCACAGAACTAAGCCCACGTCTGTTATTTATTAAAATAACGCTGGCAGTACCAGTAATAGGGTTGTGTTTTATCTAAAGCATGCCTAATATTTTCTTTTGGCCCCACAATGTAGACACATATGAAGCATGCCAACAGTTTTAGTAGTCTGGAAAGGTTTTGCCTATGCAGTAGCGTACCGATTTTCGGGACCTGGAGGTGAACGAAAAATGGTCCAAAAAATCCCCGAGCCGCAAAAACGAAGCTTATCTCATTTAAACTGGACTGAAGAAGTAGCGAGTGGTTCCTTGCCTTAAATTCCACCTTCATGTGAGGATGTCTTCTTGCATCTCTGCAAGCGTCACGCTTTCAGAAACACAACTCCAGGCCATCCAGCAGGTCACCGAGGCATTGGCTAGGCAGGAATCTAGCGAGCCGACAACGGCAAGCGAGGATTCTCGCCGAGCACCCGCCAAGAAGACGACGTAGGCCACGTCCGAAGCGCGCGCGTGCGCTTTACGGCCGACTTAATAAACGTTTCCCCAATCCAGTTTGTAAGCTTGACAGTCTGTGTGGTGCCACGCCCAGTGCACAGGTGACGGGGTGAACCCCGTGAACCACGATCACCGTGATGGCTACTGACCAAGTAAAAGAACCACGTCCCAGACGCGCGACCCCGGACAAACCTGACGATGATCTTGCCCAGAGTTACTGGATACATACCAGTTGCGAAACTCCCCATAGGTCCTATCTATCGAAACGCGGTCTTCCGTTGCCCCCCTGCGCAGGGGCAAGCATGGGGCAAGTTGACTAGCCTGTCGTCTGTAGGCAGAACTTTGAAGTAGTACTCAAGTGCTTGCGGCTGCTGCCGGAAGTAATAAAAAGAAAAGCCCAAAAAGCACAAGGAAAGTTCACCGAATTAGTGTATTCTCATTTAAAAAGCAATCTTTATTTTACAAATATTTTTCAATAATACCAGTTTAGCGAAGTACAGTTTTTGTCTCCTAGGTGCCGCGCGCGTCGACTTGCCCCTCAGCTTCCAGGGAGCAGATTGGGCTAGTGCCGCCCGGATTCTGAAGCGGAGTTTCGCAACTCTATGTATTGAGTAACTCTGGATCTTGCCTATAGCCAGTGTCACCTGATGCCTAAAAAAAGTGGCGTTAAAAAACAAACCGGCCACGTATGACCCGTTTCCCGCTTTTGAGATTGTGTCGCCCCAGACTACATGCAAAATTATGGCCTCCAAGATCAAAGTTTGTTACCCCGGTGGGATTCCAGACAACCCCCCATTCCAATCCGGAGCGTGTCAGGTGGCTTAGAATACAAAATGGCGTCGTCCTGGTGTCGCACCATGGCTGTGTCGCGTAAAATTTTGTACGGAAAATCAAACTTTTGCCTTTATTTTGTCCCGAATATCCGTTGTTCATGTACAGGGTGACCAAAGTTACGTCGAGAAGTTTTTTTAAAAATTAGGTGCTTATATCTACGTGAAGACCACCTCTAGAGTGAGGTTATGCGCCAAGTGGGACACATAATGAGGTGGTAATTACTGATGTCGGTGGCCAAATCAATGAAAATTTGCTAATTAGTATCTTACTGCCTGCGGTAAGCAGACATGTTTGTATTGAAAAGTTAGACTGAATCGTGTTTCTACACTATTTCATTTGGCAGAACTCTTCTAGCCCACCCCTACTGCGAGATATTCAACTGCAAAATTTAATTGCCGTTCCTAAGATCACGCATGCAAGGCCGCGAGAACCGGCGCAAAGCTCCTCCCTTTTGTGACGTGCCTGCTGTGCACGGTGTTTAGTTTGACAACGGGGTGGAGGCATAGGCAAAAGTGATAACTGGCACCCTTTCAGTCTTGGCTGGCGTAATCGCAAACTGCAGTGCTCGGCACCGCTGTTGTTCCGTGATTTGGCCAGGTGAGAGTGAAAGAGGGCCAGTGGTCATTTTTGCCTATGCAACCCCCCTGTTCTCAAACTAAACACCGCACGTCAAAAAAGGCAGGAGCTTTGCGCCGTTTCTCGCGACCTTGCAAGAGCAATTATATTTTGCAGTTCGATATCTCTGAGTATGGATGCGCTAGAAGAATTCTGCCATATTAAACAGCGTAGAAACACGATTGAGTCTAACGTTTCAATACAAACATGCCTGCTTACTGCAGCCACTAAAAAGTTAATTAGGAAATTTTGAATACTCGGGCTACCGACATCAATAATTACCACATCATCCTGTGTACCCCTGGTCGCGTAACCTTACTGTAGAGGTGGTCTTCATGTAGATCTAAGCGCATCATTTCTTATGAAACCTGTCGACTTAACTTTGATCACCCTGTACAGTACTCCTATGCGGCAACTGGCGGTTCCTCGGGGAAGTCCAGAATATCCAGTATCTCAGAATTTTTTGAGCCCGAGAAAATGGTCTCCTACTGTATATGGTTGCTCTGCGAGGATTTCATGAACTTTTGGCCGGGCGCCTGAGTCGAGTTGCAGACAACATGTGGACACGCCGAACTTTTCGCGTTTAGGTGGCCCAACAAAGGCTGTCGCCTTTAGAAAAGAATTGATAATGAAACTAAGAAACCATTACAAGGGGCACTAGGATGCAATGCCTCATTCAGCGCCAAAATTTATCTCGTAAGCTCAATGGAAATTTGTGCAGACGACGCGCTCTTATGTAGACTCGCCGTTCTTAGTCTTGTGTCTGGAGTGAACATGGTGAGCAGTACCATTTTTTCCAGTTCTGGTACTAATCGAGTTGGGTGCCAAAAAAGAAAAAAGAAAAAGGAACAGCTTTCCATTTGCTTCCCAGCCTCTGTTGGTGGCAGCAAGTTACAATGTCAAAAAAGACCCATCGCATCGTCCAATTAAATTGCGGGAACGCCTTCAACGGGCGCCCAGTATCAGCTTGCTACACTCGAATCCCTGGTAATAACGTTAGCGGGTTAAGGGCACAACGGCAACGTCCCGACGGCGTTCCCGTGATGCCGCCGCACATTTACGCGCTTTCATCGGTGAGGTATACGCCAACGCGGGCAGTACGAGCGGGTCGTTCGCGTTTTTATTTACCCCGTGGCCATTTATACGCGCAGTCGATGACGGCCGCTGCGCCTCCCGAAAGAGCATCTGCTGTGCGGTTCTTTTTTTTCTTTGCGTCTTTCTTTCAACGCTTACGCCCCCCCCCCCCTCCCCCCTTCTTATTGTCGCGGTCAGCTTTTACAGCCACCCCCGACTACACGGGCTGGGGCTTATGGCGCAAGCAGCTCTCCGACGTGTACAGCCTTGATCGCGTTTTATTAATGAGCCGCTGACCGCGGTGGCTCTTTCTTCAGCGACTCAAAATTGGCGGGCGCTCACGTGGCTCCTCGGGGGCTGTTAAGCTGCCGGGGCTTTGTATTCTTACTGTGCTGGCCCCCTTTTTGTACGTCTCTCCTTCTCGGTTTTCTATAGTCATTGTTTTTTGTTCGGCCGCCCCAATGCTCGGGGCCATTTCCACGGCCGTGTTTCACGGCTCTGATTTATCACTTCCTTCCGGAGCTCTTCGTTCCACCTTCGATTTCTGCAGCTGTAGCGCCATTCGGCGCTGCGGTTACCGCCTCCTCCCGGCCCTGTCGACAGCCGCTGCGGCCGCGCCGCGCGCGCGTGGTTAGGCTGGACCTCACCGCACGGCCTGATTAATAACGCATTATGTGGCCCAGAGAGGCCCGCGCCCCCGCTTCTCTTCTTATTGGTGGCTGTCAGGAGTGGCGACTGAGCCGGGATAGTTGTTGTTCACACACGAAGCGATTTCGCGCGTCATCCTCTTCTCGCCGGCAATCAACCCTCTACACGAATTGGCGCGCCACAGGAGGAGGCTGTAGAGAGGGGTCAGGCGAATCGCGATCAAGGTTGAACGCTGAAAAGGGGGAGCGCTAAAGGAAACATGGATAACTAGTCGCACTTTCGTGACAGCTTGTTTTCGGGAGCGACACCCGAGATTTATCATCGAATGGAGTCGTTCGTGCTTGCTCTGCCTCGCCGGGTTTTGTAAGAGTCTTCTTTTCGTTGTGTGCTCCGAAGAAAAGTATTTGGATTGCTGATGATTTTGAGCAGCGTTTAATTAATCGCCGGCGAGATGACTTTGCCGCTTTCAAGCGGCGGTCGGGCAGGGAAATAAATACGCCTGCCGCCAGAATTAGGGGCGCAATAAAGGAAAGCTTGTATTAACACGCCCTGACGGTCTGTCGTAATTTAACAGGTACAACAGCCGCCTGCATGCTGGCCTGAATATTTTACGTAACTTGTTTTTTTTTTTTAAGTTCGAAATCACTATTAGGCTGCCTCAGCCGATTTTCTGGATGTTGCAATTCAACCGCTTCATGGAGGTTCTCTCGGTAGAAAAAAAGAAAGAAAAACATATGTCCAAGTGAATGACGCTTGCGTAAAGATTGATGCACAGCAAACGGAGTGGGCGGCGTGGGTGCGCGGCGACTCGGCGTCAGGTTTCGAGGTTTATCCCCGTCAACCCGTAACCACCGATTGACGGGTAATGTGCATATAGACGTTGCTTGGCATGCAGAAGGCGCAAGATCCAGTGTGTTAATTAAATTATTTATTTATTTATTTATTTATTTATTTATTTATTTATTTATTTATTTATTTATTTATTTATTTATTTATTTATTTATTTATTTATTTATTTATTTATTTATTTATTTATTTATTTATTTATTTATTTATTTATTTATTTATTTATTTATTTATTTATTTATTTATTTATTTATTTATTTATTTATTTTAGTACCTTCAATGCACCGAGGGTGTTCGAGGAGGGAGGGGTTTAGTTGCAAATACTAAACAATTGCATAAAGCAGAATACTTATACAAGAAATGTGGGCTAGACATAAGAAAAACAAAGTTTCTAGAATTTCAACAGTGCACTAACATGCATACTCAAATGAAAGAGAAGAAAATACAAAGGGAATGAACGAATAGATCAAATAAACACACCCACCGAGAAGAAATCAGCCTAAAAGACCAAAATGATTGTCCAGGAAACATACAATGTGCGTGTGTACGAAATCAAAAAATTATGCACCCCCCTATAACGACGACGATGGTTGAACGCGCAGCTTCTTTGCTAGCGATTCCTTGGTTGTCGTCTGAGCTTGGACTTTGACTCTCACGCAATTTGGTACCTTTATCTCACCGGCTTTGACTTTGACCTTTCGCGATTTGAGTTCGCATGAAGAAAGTTTCGCGTTGAACCATCGTCGTCGTTACACGGAGGGGTGCATGACCTTTCGGTCTAATATTGCACGTCATGCACCCCTCTCATAATCCAAACTGCTTCGGCTGTGCAAGAGTGCCGCAATCGGATAGACGTCGGCATCATAAAGCCAGGGACCCAGGTTCAATTCCGATCACGGGAAGCGTTCTTGAAGTGAAGCTTTCTATCTCACACTGACGGTGTACGTTACACCGACAACGCACTGCAGGAAAGCCAACTTTCTCTGACGATGATGACTATCGGGGATGAAGCGAAAGAAAAAGAAAACTCTTCTTATGGTCGGAATCGAGCCTCCGTCTCTGGCATTATGAAGCCGACCTCTATCAGATTCCGCCATTTGAGCATATTTTTCTTTATTCCAACATGCTCGAAGCAGTTTGGATTTCTAGAGGGGCGCATGGACGTACAAAATTAGAAAAATCATGCACGCCTCCGCCTAACAACGACGATAGTTGAACGCGAAGCTTTCGTCGCGCGAAATCAAATGGCGACGGAGCAAAGTCAAAATCGATGCGATCTTGAGACCAAACTGCGCACAAGTCAAAGTCAAAGCTCAAAGAGTCATAGTCCAAACCGTCTGCAAGTTAAAGTCCGAACTCAAATGACAACCAAGGGATCCCCCACGGGAAAGCTTCGCGTTCAAGCATTGTCGTCGTTAGACGGAGGGGTGCATGATTTGTAAAGTACAGAGCTCTTTAGGGTCCCACCTTATCGTCGTACCTCGTTCGCTGTCGCGATGTCTAGCCACCACCGCAATCAGCCGAAGTAGCGACATAACGGACCCAAACACAGCCCCCCGGCGTAACAGCGCAACACAGAGGCTTCAAAAAACAAGTGGTTTCTATAGTCATAGCCGTTCAAAACTCCTGAACCACTGGCCTTTGTAATACATCTCCCCATCATTTAGGGCAAAGAAAACTGCAAATACAGAGGCAAAATCTGTGTAATTAACCGGCAGCCACCGCGTTGATTTACTTAGGAACGCTTTCGGGTTGGTTTTTACGATTAAGCGAAAAAGATGGCCGCAGATGACACGCATTCAAAACTGTGCAGTAAGGCTCCGGCACGTGTGAGATGAAAAGAACCACAAATCCCGCTCGTGCAGTTCCAGGCAGAGGCGCGCTAGCACTTCGAAAGAGGGAAATTTGAATTGCGTTGGACAAACCAGTGTTCAGTTCATCAACAGAGGAGTGAGACAGGGAGGGGAAGAGCGCGACCGGTGACAGCAAAGAGGGGATAACGGCATCGCAACCTCTCTGGCGAATGACTGCTCTGCACTTCCGGCAGCTTTTACGCCGAATGGAACTGATTTATTTTTTTCTTTCACTTTATACATGAGCATCATCATCGTAAAGGAAAGTTGGCTTTCCTGCAGGGCGTTTTCTACGCGACACACGCCCTCAGTGAGACACGTGGAGCTTCGCTTCAAAAACTGGTTACAAGGAACGAAATTAGCTTTCAGCTGCCAGTCGAAATTCACGCGCATCGACGATTGCGACGACTTTTCGGGATGAAAGAATAAATATAGATTTGTATAGCACTGCGGAACGTTAATTTTGTAGGGATGATACGTGCGTGGCGATATGTACGATGGACTAATTAGCAATTAATTTTTCAGAACTGGGTTGAAATGTTAGACTTTGTAAAACAAATTCAATCGAGCTACTTTTTTGCGTAAAGAAGGACTGGGTAGATTTAGGGTGAGATTCACAGATGTTATACTTGACATGCGGGGGTAGCTGGCCAAGATAAAACGTCCGCTGTGGTTTTATATGTGTTTATGTGTTAATAAGATAATCGTATTCCAGGTCCCATACTGCGCAGGTATATATCCTAGTTGGGTACTAATTAGTGTTTTGTAAAGCATCAATTTCACGCCTGAAGGTACAGAAGAAACTTTACGTCGGAGGTATCCCGTGGTTCAATTAGCATTGGTAGTTATGCAATTCAGGTGCTTTTCCTTAGATAAGTTATGAGTTATTTGGACCCTAAAATGCCCGTACATTTTAGTTTCTTCAAGTTGGCGCCCTCCGAATTTTCAAGTGGAAGCCTCAGGAGGATAAAAAGGCCGGAAAATTATCATTGTTTAATATTTAATAATGTTTAGACACATTTTCCAATTAATACACCAGTTAAAGAGTTTGTTTAAATCAGGGAGTAATAGAGACGAATCGGAAATTGAAGAAATTGTCCTGTACAGTACACAGTCATCCGCAAACAATCTCATTGAAGAGGTAATGGTGCTGGGCACATCATTGATATAGATGAGTAAGACAAGAGGGCCGAGTAGAGATCCTTGAAGCACGCCCGTCGTGACTGAACAAAAAGACAGAAAGGAGCGCAAATATAATTGGAGGTTGCAAATTGTGCTCGGTTAGGCAAGAGAAATTTCGATCCAAGCTACAATATGAGAGTCAATATTTAATTTTCAAAGTTTCATGCAAAACTAACTCATGAGAGGCAGGATCGAATGATGAGAGGCAGGATCGAAAATGCAGTCAACAAAATATCCGTTATCCAAAGCGCAGAAAAGGTCTCATGTGAAAGAAATGTGCTAAGTCTGGAAAGAATATAATTTCCTAAATCATATTGGCATGAAGAATAAAAGAGTTATCTTCCAGAAACGTAACCAGGTGAAAATAAATTATTTGTTAGAAAAGCTTACAAGGAATGCTAGTTAATGAAATCCGACGGCAATTTAATGGGATCTGGGCTTCGCCGGACTAAGCCAATGGCACAACCTTGCCAATCCTCCAATCGTGTGGTAAGGTATTCGTGTTCAGTGACTGGGTGAAAACTTGAGCAAGAAATATGGATGAATATACTGCGGTGTTTTCGAGAAATTTGGAATTTATTCCATCTACTCCTGGTGATGATAACACCTTTGAATTCCTTATGAGTGGCATGATTCCAACCCAGTCAACAACACGCTCCATTGGTGGGAAATTGACCTCTTCGATGGGATATGAGTTAGTATTCAAGGACGGTTGAGTGAAGTCCTTCTTAAACTCGTTGTTGAAAACAAAACAGCTGTTTGAACGAGTGATGGCCGCACCGGTTTCGTAAACTAAAGATATCGAGTTATTTTGGGGGGCCCCCGATTGAACTCCACAATTTTTTAGTATTTTGGACAAGCGGCAAGGGAAGTGTATCCTGGAAAAAAATACACTTTGTTTTCTTCACTGCATTCTTGAAAGAATCATTATTAAGGCGGTACGTACCCGCATTTTGGCGGTTGCACTTCCGTGCTTTGCGGAACAATCGCTTCTTTCTTTTTTCCCAAGGGGCACAATGCAAGCAGTGATGCGCAATGGTACATGCCTTTTTATCGAAGAGAGAACTTTACCTACATATATGGCCTAGTTAGCATTTCGTTGGATCATAACACTCGGAAAGCCTTCCCGTTAAGTGTGAATTGCCGAAAAGTGGGCCTTGCGGAAACCTCTAATGCGATTCGCTTTGTTTACAGTTCAACTGGAAACCGCCCAGTCTGATTTCACAACAGGAATAGGAGCAAAAACCTAGCATAAATTTCTGTCATACGACAAAAATCTTTGCTGTGACAACAGAAGTCTTGTTGTTACGACACACATTTCTGTCGTAACGACAAAGTCAAATTTCTCAACGACAAACATTCCTGTAGTCACAACAGGACTGATTTTTGCGCTACTCTTCAGAATGGGCAATAACATTCAAACCGTGTGCAACTTCGGATGGAACATTAGCATCACGACAAGGCAGGAAATTCGGCATGACGGAACATCAAAGTGATGATAGGAATACGACACGCGGCAGAACATCAGAATCAGGACACGACAAGAATACGACAAGACGACAGTACGACACGCGAAAATACGACAACACTACAGAAATTTTTCTTGTCGTCAATTTTGACTGGGTGTGTTTACGAAAAGTGAATAAAACAGTGATCTCTAAGATCTGCGTGAAGGAAAGCGAGTGGGAAACATCTGGTGAAGTGGTTAAAACAAGGTCGAGTACGTTAGCGCTTGCTAGATAGGTGCGTGTCGGTTAGCTGTTAAGCCTAAGCGTTGGGCGTTAGTCCCAAAGTCAGGCTCGGAGGTCTGACGTCGTCAACCGGAATCTATTGGAACAAGCAGTGACTATACTCATTGTACTTCAAGCTGTGGGAACTGGTTGACGTCTTTAGACCTCAATGTGTAACGTCAAGCTTAAGTTGTGCCTGATACCCGACAGTTGGCGGGGTTATTCTAAGTGTTGCATGCCCAGATAGTAGCGCCCACCTTCAGTTGTGTATCACTAACGCACAACCTGGATGAGGAACGGTAGGCCTAAACTCTGGCGAAATCCCGTTGATGTTGTTATAGTCTGGCAAAGTGTTACGTAACCAGATAGTAGCATATAGCAGCAGTGGTGTTTCGACAACTTCTTATTGGCAGTGTTTTTGACTGCTTTCACACGAAACATTAACTGCCCGTAAATTTGTCTCCCTGTTCTACTGTTGAACATGTTGTCTTGAACGGGGCCGCTATGCTCCACCTTAAAGGGACACTGAAGTGAATTTGTCAAGCTCCCGTTTTTGCTTGCACTGCGTAGACTGGCTCAAATTAGCACACTTTTCATCGTTTATCCGGTTGACAAATCGGTAATTATTTTACAAAGCGCGAAAGAAGAAAAACTACCATGCGCGGTTTGCGGCGGCCGCACCAACTAAGGCTGTGACATTGGGAGGAGGGGCGCCGTGATTGGACAATGCCCAAGGTTAGCAATCAAACAAGTTTCGGTTTCGGTTTCGGTTCTGTAAACATAACCAATGGCGTTGTTGGATGGGCATTCTCAATATCTCAGTAATCATCGTACCGCGCTTCTGCCATGTTGTCGGCTGTAAAATGCACAAGATAAGCCTCCCAGGACGGCTTGTAGTCGTAGCATTCACTAGCCGAGACCTACGCAGTGCATGAACGCCCTCTGCGTACCCGCAGACGCCCAAATGTCGTGCGCTTTTCCCCCATATTTGGAGCTTGCCTCCCTCATGACTGTATCGTAAAAAGCGTGTTCGCACCAGGCCAAGGGTCTGTTCATTCTGGCATGTGCCCACTGCCTGCAAGCAGTCGGTGCTTATGGCAACAGCACGCCAACGAGAACTCGCTAGCGCGCCAGTGCCAGCCTGCGCGCGTTTTGTGAACTAGTTCGTGTAGCCATGAACGTTGCGGCCCAAAAAAAGGTGAACTCAATATAGAAAACATCGGCTGAAAACAAAAAAGTTACCTTAAAAAAAAAAAAAAAGCACGTACCCGCGGGGATTTGAACTCGTGACTTGCAAAACACTTGCGGTGACATACCTAGCGCCTCACACAACTGAGCCACCGAGCGGGATGCGAAGGTCTGGCTAATATAGGGTATATATTGTACAACCGGTTTACACTTTTATTTAGTTTTGGCATTTCAAGCAGCTTAGGTGACTATTTGTTGTACTGCGCTCGTGCAGTAAGCGTCGCCCGAGTTTCCACAGTAGCTCACGTCTAGCAATTGCATTTCGTAGACGGAAAAGCGTTCGCAGATGCGTAGTCGTGCTGCTGACCGCTGTGCTTGTTCGCCCAGCGCAAAAAAGTGCTTCCCGTGCCCTAGTTTTACGCTGTACGGTAAAAATATCAGTTGATTTTATTTCCTTAGTACCTATATTGACTTCGCTGACTCTTCTCCCGCCTTCAAGCGGCCTTATATTTTCCTACTGGCGTACCAGTCAGCGAAGCGTCGCATGTGCGCTTGTGCAGCGCTTGTGTGAAGCGACCTTGACTTGGAGCTAGATACAGTGTACAAACAAACCAAGTAAAGAAAGGCACATTCTTCCATTCACAAACGTGTCCTGGCTTCGTTTCAACTAAGCGAACGAATTGCGACCAAGCAATTTTTTTAACCTCCTGGACTGCGACGACCCGCCGGCGGCCGGCGGACGAAACGCTGGGCCGACTGACTCTGTTGGCCGGGGAGCCGTGCAGTAGCGCCGCAGCCAATTGCCAGCTCATCCCCTCCTGACGTCACACGAAAACGCCACAGAAAATGGGCGAGCGTAAAGAGAGGAGTACAGCATTTTCGAATTAGTTTTTCTACTAAATAAAATCGCGTAAACGCGTCTAGAGTGGTCGAAACATGGCCTGGGGACTCCGGACTACAATTTGCGCTGGTAATCCCGCAATGTTTACATATCACTTCAGTGTCCCTTTAATTCCAGCAATACCTGTTAAATGGTTATTACATTTGTCATCCTTAATTACGCAAATAAACTCATTGCCACATCTTTGTTAATTTTCTCCTGGGGTCAATACCTAGTATAAATTAAACACCCGCCACAGTGGCTCGAGGGGCTGAGCACAGCCATACTCAGCACGCAGTCGCGGGTTCTCTTCACCGCTGCTGCGGCAGTTTTACGGCGTCAGCTGCTCGTTCTAGGTCCTCACAGATTCGTGGCTTTTGGGTTGAGCTAGTGCGGGAGTCTGATTCAGGAACTGTTTTTGTAGACGCTAAAGTAGAAGGAAAAGAAGAAGAGGCTGTGAGGTGTGTGCCGTGAATAAGAGGCTTGGGGTGGAAAAGAGGAAGATAGAGATGAGGGTATGCCGGAAATTACGACGTAATCATCATCAGGACAAGCGAAAAACGGCGAAGCAGCGGGTTCAACGGAGAGTATGACGTAGAAGGAGTTTGCGGGTGGTGGAGCCAAGAAGGAGCCATGGATACGCAGAGAAGGCAGCGCACCGAGCAGTTGGGTCGAGGCGGCAGGAGGCGTCAGTAAGGCCAAGGCGAGTTCCACCGGCACTTGGATTCCATCGGATTCCACCGACTTCCATGGATTCCACCGACTTGGACCGGCACTTGGATTCCGGTAGTCCGGTAGACTCGCCGTAAGGAAGGGGGGGGGGGTGCGGTAGAGACGAGTAGAGTCCGGTAGAGTAACCGTTGTGGGGCCGTCGAGCCGTGAGTCTACAGTGCGATGACGCTACGCGTAGGCGGTCGACTCGTCGTTGCTAGGGTCACCCATAAGACTGGAAACGATGCGCTGTCGGTGGTCCGCTCCTGCCCAAGCTTTGGTTGCGACGTCGGTGTCCCGGCAGGGTCACTACCGGCTCCCTCGTTCCGGACATTGTTGTCTCCTCCTCCTGGCGCTTCTTTGTTCTCTGCGTCCCCTAGGTCTCCTTGCGCTCCTCTATTTAGTTAGCTCCGAGTTCCGTCGCGGCACTCGCGGATTGGGCCTGTTATCTTCAGTGGCGCGGCGCTCCATGATTGGTTCCGTTTTTGGCGTGAACTTTGAATGTCCGGGCTTCATTTTATTTTCAACGGGTTTCGGTGCACCCCCTCTCAGGGGTTGCCTTTTACTTGTGCCATCAAACGCCTTCAAGAGCATTTTTTTTTTTTTCGAAAAACAACTTCTCTCCGTCTTTGTTCAATGTTTACTCACAAATACACTTCCCACGTTTTGGTGTTCACAACACTTCACTCTAACGGCCGGAGTCCAAATTTCAGGAAGATTACTAAGCACCAGAGCACCAGAACATATTCCAATTCAACCTACACCACAAGCATCAACACATTCACATGCAGTTTTTCAGTTCACAGTTCCCATGTAGGGATCTCTCCCTACAATTTTTTTTAACACGAACGCGTTTTATGCCAGGGTCCACTAAGATATAACTGACGTCATATCCGTCACGGAAATGATATCACCAGAAAAACCTCGATTGACGCTGCGGCGCCGGGATTTGATCCACGAACTCTTCCGTCGCGACGGGTGGTACGAAACGCGCTCCCGACTACGCTATGAGCAGGCGCGTGGATACGGCGACAAACGCGACTTATCTAGGAGAGGCGCCGAGGCGCCGACAGTTGGCGCCTCGATGCCAGCGCCTATGTGTACGAGGGACGGGCAGCGTAAGCTGCGGAGAAGCCGACTTGCTGATGTCGCGCTCATGTCTTGACGTGACGCGGCCCGCTGAAGCGTGTGTTCACCAAACGATTCGCTGATAACTCGTTTGGTTTTGCTCGCACGGACGGTTTGCGAGCGCCTGTGGTTTCAGTCGGATTTACGCAATTCTCCGACGCGTGCAATCCAGTGTCTAACGTTGATGCGTCTAACGATTCCATACCGACGAAATATAAATAGCGGCGTGCAAGTTCATACCGATGCACAATCAACATTCAACTGCCCCTGTGAAGGCACATTTCACTTCCCTGTTTTAACGGTTCCTATGAAAGAGGGAACAACCACATTTTTTTTTCGCCTCCACATCCTTTGCCTGTTCTTATTTCTCTCACATCATGGTTCAAGGTGCATAGATAACCACTTTTAACTTTCGTGTCCGTGCCCTTCTTTCCCTTTTCATCATTCTTCTCTTTTCTTATCCCAAACGGTTTTATCTTGGCTCATCTATTTTTCTGAGTTATTTTACTGAAGCAGCCTGTTCGTCAACATATTTTCTATTTTCTTACACGTCACCAAACAGTTGCTGCGTTTCCACAATGATAAGTCATTTTGCATTTCTTCTTTGCTGTGCTGCGTCCTACCCGATCTCCCTCTTGGTGCTAACTCATTTTTGTGGGGTTGTTTAACCTCCAACATTTGTTTTTCATTGCACTTTCTCAGCTGCATTTCAACATCTGTCACCATAAAGTCAGCTGTTTGGTCATTGTCCTTTTTTTCCAAGCGAACTGCTAATTCCGCCATAACGACTCCCAAACGCTGTATCTAATCTGTAGATTGATTGACAGACATATGCAACGCCAAGGCACGTTTTCTTTACAACAAATTATTCTACCGCAGCTTTACTCTCATCAAGATCGACTACTTCATCCACAGACCTCCTACTCAAAGCCTGTGCCTGCGTTTTGGTCCTTTTTTCTTCAAGCTTAAAAGCGTTCGCGTTCATGACAAAGACAAAGTTGCTGTCTGGCGCAAATGCCGTATTTCCGCCTTCAGATATGCTATTCATTTCAATCTTTTCGTTGATATCGTCTACTCTGGGAAGGGCGCGTTCTTTAGCATCGCGTGATGCACGCTCTACATCGGCGCCAAGAGCTGTCTCGAAGCCTTCCATTTCTTCGCCTCCTGCTTTTTGATTAAACGCATGGCGCGAGCTTTCCACTTTCACAAATATTTTCCCTTATTTCGGGGCGAGCACGGTGAGCACGTTTTC
>NW_027526203.1:308640982-308715982 GCF_048455015.1 Haemaphysalis longicornis | reverse complement strand
CGTAGGCGAACCCCTTAAAAAGTTTTGGTCTGCGCACGATGTTTTCAAGCTAGGAAGGAAGCAGTTTGCCTGCTCTGTATCATACTTGGTTAGCCAGTGAGCGCACTCTGAAAAAAAAAATGCCATTTGCTTCACCGACCGACCGACCAGTGCGGTCACAACGGCGAAACGAAGCTCTTTGCTGCGACATTACGCAAGGCGGCATGAAGCCCTCCATTGCGTGATCTCCCTACGAAGGTCACGTTTTTCGAGCCTAATTGTAATTCGGGTCTCGTTATTCATTACGTATATTCTCTCACACACGGCGATTGATCATTTGTGCGTGTTTATAGTGAAGAAGACCCATGGGAGTTACTTGCAGCGTACATCGAAGTAACTTTTTTAACCATAAATGCTCGCACGTCAGACTTATCACAGCCACTCAAATTACGGCTGAAAGTTTGTTCCTGTACTATTGTATTTCATACAGCGCAGAAAAACTGCTTCTTCGGAAAGGTACAGAGCAACCACACCGCGTGCCATCCTTCTGTATTAGAGGAGGTCGTGTGCTCGAGGAAGCCCAATCGCTGCGTTCAAAAGGATGAATCTGACGTTTAACAAAGCCAGGCGTGCGATTAAATTAAAAAAAATTGGTCTGCACTGGGACAATCACACAGTTCCAATTGTAACAAATGCATTGCGTAATGTCTCTGTGCAAATCGCATTTTGCGAGCCAGATCCTATGCTGGGCCTCAGCATTGCATTACTGTACATACCTACTCGATCGCAGTGATTCCTCTGCGTGGCGGAAACGCAGCCCCGGGGGCACTTTATAGCGCTGCTAACTGCCCTCTGAAAGTACCGAAATTTTATGTTTCCTAAATGAAAAACAAAACCCAAAAACGAAATCCCTACAGCCTGGACAGCCTGGTTTAAAGAAAGCCTCCTCTTGTGGAAACACTATGTAAAACTTAAAAAAAAGATCCCACCAAGCTAAATTCCATCGCAGAAGACATGCATGCGTCCGAGACAAATTTATTTCCACCCCTACAGAGAGAAAAATACCCAAGCACTTCTGGGTTTACATAACGCTTCAAGACAATCCTGTAGTAAATTATCATTCCTCCTTTTAAAAATAAGATTAATATATTTGCGCACGCTGAGTGAGGCAGGAAATGCGTATTGTATAGTTTACAGCCAAGTTCCAGTTAAAGCTACTCCGCGCGAGAAGGGAAGGAAAATTGATTTGCCGTCAGCGCAAATTCTCTCTTAGCCTGTCTTCAGGTGCCCGGAGCAATTTTGCTAATACTGTTTTAGTAAGGTATCTGGGAACAGAATAAATTAATCTCGCCGAAGCGCGCTGAAATAAAGCCTCTACAAACTTAAAGGGTTAAAAAAGTTCGGCTCTAATCCAATTTATTGACGACGTTCAGGAGAAGAGAGGGAGCCAGTCCGGCCATAAAAATTACCGTCGGGAGGGGAGTGGCCTTTCGTAACGTTTATTGATAACGCCTTTTAAAGTAGGGCGTGTGATAGGGTTGTGCTGGAGCCTGTGCCTCTCTCGTGTAACGTTGCACAGCTGCGTCCCTCCATGGAGGTTATTCACGTAAATGGACAGTAAGAAGAAACGCACCCTTTTTGAGGGCGGCGATCGATCCATGAAATGAGACGCTCCTCGAAGCGGATGTGCGGTGCCCGTGAATGGGACCATATTCCGCGCTAGCGCATAAAGCTGATCGGCACCTGTGTCATCAGCTTCATGGACGTATCCCTAAGCGTAGCTGCAGCTATTCGTTTGATCGAGTATAAGGTATGTGGGCGGCCAATTTTCCAGGCGTCTCTCCTGTCTTTATCTCATATGGTATCGGTAAAAACAGCAAAAATGGTAAAGAAAACTCGTCGTGAAGCGAAATTTGCTGACGCACTGAAACCGCAAATTGACAACTTGATAATCCTGCTTCTAGTCGCTCATGGAAATAAGGTACAACCATTATGTTTAAACATGCTTCCTGTTCAGCTCATTCCATAGGGGGTGTGCTCAACGGATTGAGTGCTTATAGAGGGAAAATGCCAATGCAGCTGCTAAGTGCAAATATGTAAGGGCTATGGCACTTCGCCAGCGTAAATTTTTCTCAGAGACCGTGATACGTGCCTGGCTCAAAAAAAAAAAAAAAAAAAGTTCATGCCAGGGTGTCAAATCGGAAGCGAGCCCGCAGCAGAAACTGACGCCGAGCTTGTATTTTTGCTTGAACTGAACTGGAACCGCTTTTTTTAACACGCGGAACCCGAAGCTAAACTGAAACATAACATCATAATGGTTACCGCTTTACAACGAATCGGTTAGAACGTGAACCGCTTGAAAAGGTCGTCAATGCCTATCGGTGCATTTGTCTTTCACGCACATCAATTTTAAATCTATGATACGTTTTGTCCTTTCTGATCAATCAAAAGAATTTAAATGCTGTATTCTCGGTCCCGGTGAGGGAAAACAGATTCCGCTCATCGAGCATTAAGGTTGCGGAATAGAAATGTCAATGTCTGCGCAGCCAGCTCCGATATGAAACATTGGTTTTGCCTTTCCCAGACACAGGCCGAGGTCGGACTTGACGGGCGCAAGCAAGCCTAAAACTTGCTGCAATGAGCATCAGGGAGGACGTATACGCTCTAAGCGTGCCTGCTTGTTCCATTTCATGATTTGGACACAAAGAAGCCACACACCCTGACAATGTAAATGCTGGAGGAGCGTGTTTCTTCTGCAGCAAAAAGGAAGGAGAATGCCGTGGAGGTGGTAGTTTGAAACAAATTCGCGCTGTGACCGAACAAGAAATATTTGCGCTCTTCTTCGCTGAATTCAACCATCAAATAAGCAAAAAATCAAAGCTCTGAATTTTCTGGAAACTTTTATCCGCCCTTTTACATAACCACGCGTGTCATAGTTGCGAAGGAAGCGAGACAGGCCGTGCGTGCATGATCTTGATTTTTCACGAGGCGTAGAGGGAACAGCTTCGCGCTTTAAAAAAAAAAAAAAGCAACAACACAGCACAAAAAAAAAACTGCTAGTGCCTCGCGCATAGGCTTTTCTCCTTTTCACAGCACTTCAAGACGTAGGAGCCTGACCTCGCAGGCGCCTGCGCCATTCGTCTTGGAAAAAGAAGCAGCGCTAGAGAAAACGGAAGATGAAGGAGGGGTGACGGTCTGACTTCAACTGTTTCGCTTGCATTAGCACTGCTCTGTTTTCAGATGTGCAAATTTACCAGCCGGCTCAACTCCAAACTCTGCTGCTACTGTCATCCCATTGCGATAATGCTGTTGTTGAAAAATTAAAAGAGCCCCGCCCCCCTTTCACGCCTCCGGAAAAGGGCTAATTTACCACTTACATGTTCTGCGTCCTTTCAAAAACGTTATGGCAGGTGTCAGGTGAAACGGAGACGTCTTTACAAGCGCCCACTTGTCGGCAATGTTCATCTCACAATATACACCCCTGATTAGTCATGGAAATGACAGAGCGCTAAATTGAGCTTAGTTTTGACAAAGTTGGCTTCAGGCGGTCACTGCGAGGAAATAATCCCCGGAGAATATACAATCGAGTTTATAGGTATCATTTGTATTGTTTTCACAAGAGAGAGAGAGAGAGAGAGAGAGAGAGAGAGAGAGAGAGAGAGAGAGAGAGAGAGAGAGAGAGAGAGAGAGAGAGAATAAACATTTATTCGAGCAGAGGGTGGTGGTCGAGCCGTCACTCGATAGTGTGGGTTAGCCTCAGTCCAGGTACCCCGGGGCCTTGGCTGCAGCCCTGGCACGGGTGACCATGGAAGTCAGCGTGGTGAGGGATGGTTAGCAGGTCCGCCCACTGCTCGTGCCAAAGGTTGGGATTAGGGGTGGGAGATGGGTGGGTTCACAAATCCACACCATGTAGAAGGTATTATTAGGATAGGTGCAGAAGTGGCGGTTGAGGGGATATCAGTTGAGGGGTATAAGTAAACAGAGGAGAGGATGAATGTGTTGTAATAGGTATTTAATCGTAAACAACGGCCAAACGAATTCTTCCAGCTTGGTTAGTGAAGCATTTTTTTTTCTTCCATTGGATCCTAGCCGCCGCTAGGATCCAAGGAAACCTGGCGGACGGCTGGTAAGAGATCGTCCAACACGTCTAGGTTTCAGAACCCATGCCTAGGCAGCAAAAAAAAGTCTCTCTCTCTCTCTCTCTCTCTCTCTCTCTCTCTCTCTCTCTCTCTCTCTCT
This sequence comes from Haemaphysalis longicornis, assembly GCF_048455015.1. Lineage (NCBI taxonomy): Eukaryota > Metazoa > Arthropoda > Arachnida > Ixodida > Ixodidae > Haemaphysalis > Haemaphysalis longicornis. The sequence goes on along the minus strand of NW_027526203.1, from coordinate 308,711,765 downwards.
CTCTCTCTCTCTCTCTCTCTCTCTCTCTCTCTCTCTCTCTCTCTCTCTCTCTTTTTCTCTCTCTCTCTCTCTCTCTGTTTCTCTCTGGTGGTTAAAGGGGCCCTGAAAGGCATTTTGAGCACACTAAATGAACTAGCGCAACCGCTAGATTGGGTCGTCAACGTCCTTTGTGCCAAGTATTACTCTTTTACGCGCAGCGGAAAGCTCACACTTTTGTTGCAAAGTTTGTCGTTTTTTTCTCACCCTTTCCTTCGTGTTTTTGGACGCCGCCATCTTCACATGTCTACATCATCGATTCCCAGATGTTCGTCATGAGCTAGACACCCTGCTATTGGGCGGCTTTTTCACGCACTTCCGGCAAAGAGATGAGTCGTCTGCTCAGCGTCGGCTCACCGGCTTATCTGCCAGCGGAGTGCCGGAGTGCTTGGGCATTTTACGACAAACGAAACAAGTGTAAAACAAACGCTTAACCGTTTGTATTGAATGCAACACGGCCATAACACGACATTGATATTCTGTTACCTGAGTACGTTCGATAAAGAAAGCGTTGAAGCCCCGTGGCACTTCTTTCGTGCAATCGCAGAGAACGCCCTGAGCCGAATTCCCGGGTTTGACGCATACATTTTATTCAACTTCAAAACAATCCAGAGATGCGTTTCTAACGAACACAACATCACAACATGCGTTGAAAGTCTGAACCACGATTGACAGAGGATGGGTTGCCTCCTGCCCGTCGTAAATTCGGTACTCACCTCGCGCGCGCTTTGCGGGGACGAACAGCAAGTCACTTAACTCTGGCGCACAAGCCGATGGCTTTTAGCCACGCACACTGCACATACCCCATGCGAGGTTGAGTCGTACGTCGCTCGAGAAAGATAATCCAGACCATGGGAAGCACTATCCACCCGCAGAAGCACAGCGGCGCATTTCATCGCGAAACAAAGGCGTCCACAACACACACACCATCGCCTCCTGTAATGCCAAACGCATCTCGCACTTCCCAATGGGAATGTATGATACGCCTGCAGTGCCCACATGTCGCGAGGTGGAGCCCCGAGCTGAACCGGGATCACGGAACCGTAACTGACTTCTAAGCGGTTTGGGCCTTGTTGCCAAGGCAACCGATGTTTGAGATTGTCAAAGAAATGGCGCTCGCGGCCAGCGCTAGAAAGCTCAGAGCCGCGGCGGAGAATGTTTTGCCAACGTTGCCGCTCTCCACCACGCGTCGCCCCAAGCTGAACTGGTCACATGATTGAAGCGTTTTGTGCACGGGTTCTGTATCGGTTTAATACGACTTTTTCACATGCCGCCGGCAGGAATTACCACCGCCGCAAAATAAGACCCGGCACCAGCGGGGCCACATCTGATAGCATAGAGTTTCAGGGCGCTTTTTGGATAAACAGTGCGCGGTGCATCAAGGGAACGAGCGCACTAAAGTCCCTCGATAAACGCCGATCGAGGGACTTCAGAGCGCACGACCCTCCCCGTGCGGCTGCGAGTTCGCCGCCGATAACAAGTCATGTGCCGCCAGCAACGTACACCGCGAGAGGGCAAGGCGAGGCCGCCGCATACATGCGGCCAGATTTTTCGTTCGCTTTTCCAGCCTTGAGCGGCGGAGTGCGGGGTTCATGGTGTCAACAAAGCTTGCCCGTAGCAGACGACACTCTGATCAGCGCAATAGCGGAAGTACGTCACCGCTGCGGAGCGCAGCATCATGGGAGGCAAGGCTCGCGCGCCGTAAACAGCGGAGAGTAAGTCGAAAGGAGGAGGAAACGCGAAGCGACGATAATGCGCAGTTTTTGATTTACGATTTCTCAGCTAATACTCATCGCTTTAACAAAATTTTTGCGGGAGGAGATTGCAGATACATTGCTTTCTTTGGGTAGATGTACATCCATGCATCGGCGGAAGGTATTTCAGGACCCCTTTAAACTTGTCATCTTCGAATGTAAAGAGCTCACACGCCGGTGCGCAGGCAGTTCTATGCCCAGCGTGGTGGGCTATTGTATAAAGAAGTTTGTGACATCAACAGGAAAAGGAAAGGAACGGGAATAGTTCGACGGATAAGTGGCTGTGCCTGAAAGGCAGCTATGCGCAGAGTAGTATATCGCTTCAAAACGAATTCCAAGTAGCGCCAATTTCGACGACTGGTCGCTTGGAAACAATTTGGAAAAAAAAAAAAAAAACAGCAATTTGGACGGCTTTTTGGACTGTAAATCAGACAAGCTTTTAATTGGACACGCTTGGCGCGCCTTCCTTACTTTACTAACTATGCTTCTGATGGAGGAGCAGGAAAGTGAAAGCAAGACATGGGGCGAGCCCCTTGACTTCCTTTGTATTTAAAATGCACCTGTTTGGATGCGCCAGTGTGTTCGCGGTGATGGTTTCCCAGTGTTCGAGACTTTTTTCACCATATTTGAGGCTGGTAGAACGAGAACAGGTCAAGATTCGGCCATTTTCTCAATGGACCGCAGCTAGCCCTCATATCGGCTGGCGCTAGCCTCAACTCCACGGAGTTGCAACCGCCACGACGTCTTTGGCTTTGGCAACAAATTAAATGTCACGTCAGAAATGAGATCGCCCGTCACGGGATCTCAAGAAAAGAAAGCACCAGCAAGCATACTTGGTCACGGAATTTGAATGCACAGATACCTACGATGGCCTATGAATTAAAGTGAAACACAACCGATTCTGGAATGAAGCAAAGCCTGAAGCTAATGCTAAAAGGCTGGAGACAGGTTTCTGCTGATCCTACGTCGGCGGAGCAAATAAAGGATCACGGACATCCTGAAGAGCGGTCTCGGAGGAGCCTTCTTTCTGCTCACCCCTTCCGTTGGCCTCGGCCAGTACGTCACTTCCAGAAGCAAGTCGCATAAAAATTCAGTCACTGTAAGTGCTTATGACAACACGCATGGCACCGCATAGGAGAACCGACTAAAATACTGTGCAGAAACACATGGTACCACTTGAAAGCAAAGCCTCACCCCTTCGCCGTCGCAACACATCCCGTAGCGCTATTTGTGCCAATCCATGGCACACAGCCAAAAATGGAAGCCAATGTGGCATTCGAGAGGGCTAGATACACCGGATGGGCCGGAACTATTTCGATTTCGCCGAGGTAACGGTCGACATCAGCAACACCCCCCCCCCCCTCTAAAACCATTATGCACTGCACTGAATTCTGACAAGTAACACCCTACGTACCACGGACACAAATAAATTAAGGTGTGTGTGATAAGTAGAGACCCCATTTTAGGCAAATGCCTATTCTGTTTCTTGGTTCCTATAGCGGCATTTTGATATATGAGCATGTATTAAATATAAGAAGGGGTTTTCTGATTTTTTTATCATTCCTATGGCGTTAGTGCCTAAATGCCTCTAAATGCCTACAAATGCTTTTTTTCAATGCATATTTTCAATATCGACGCCTATATGAACACTGTTTAGCCCCAAGTTTTGCTTTCGGGTGCAGATTGAGGTCGTTATTCACTTCAGCATTAACTGATTAGAACTCTATACGGTTCTATAGCTCTATAGACCTAGTACGCTTCTATACAACTCTAGTTCAACCAACTCCCGGAAAACAACCGCACCAATAGAATGAGAGGCTTATTCTCAGTGAAAAGAAACACAGCTTTGAATTAAAAAGTCTGGAGATGGTGCTAGTTCGCCATTTTTCTCCAAAATTTTGACAGAGCTTCTCAGACTACGTTTCACAGTTATTCGTCGACTACGTTCCGCGTGTTCGCAAAACAGATTTCTTCAAACATGAGAGGTCCCATCCTCATTTCTAGAAGTATACTCAAATGCAACCCTATTTTCACCGCAACGGTTGAGAATCGAATACATCTTTATTGGAAGATCATTCCTATAGTGAAGAGCCAACGGCGAAGCATCACAGCGCAGCTGCATTCTCTTACGCTTTAAAATTCACACAGCCTATGAGCTCTAAAACGCGTTTTTCCTTCAAACATCGGTTCGGCTGCTGAAAGCCCTTTTGAAGAACGCTATTGAAGTGTTTGCAAGCGTATTTGGCAGCGTTGGGACGTCTTGATTGTACAACTCCAATATCATTGTATATGAGAAAGATGCTACAGTGTGCCTAACAGTCCTCCTGCAAGAGCGTGGTAATTTCTTGAAAAATTGTAGCGTCTCTCACTTTTATTGTGTGGGTCTATTCCTGTTGCGTCGTAATTAAATTGCGTCAGGAAATCATCAACTATATTCGAGAACAACTCAACGACGACAACGGAAATGGCCACTGCGACTCATCACCGCAGCTAGCAGTTCCTCCGCGGGGCGCGAAGCACGCCTTACTGCGAGTATTTTGAACATGAATCGAGTCGTTTCAGTGATTTTTTAGATTTATTCAGCTTACAAATTACTGCAGCGACAAAAAAAACTGTGAGGAAAAGCAGCGGATGTCCCGCATTAAGCGAAATCTCCTTCCAAAACGCGCGCACGCGCTGACATCCGGGGCCGTCGCTTCGGCGGAGTGGTACACTGCATGAGTGTCGTTCTTAACTTGTACCCGATTTCAGCACTTTTTTAAATCAGTATTCCCAGCTCTCAAATATTTTTTTTTTCATGCCTGTTTCACTATAGGCAATGCTCTAGCAAGCGACAGTAGCCATTGAACATGAATTTGAGCAGGGCGGTTGCTGAATTAAGCCACGGAATCGCCATTTGTTTAGCAGATTTATGAGACAATTTAACGGCTATGCTCACCTGTGCCTTTGTGATATCATAAAGAATACAAATTTTGGTTTTCTTGTCGTACATACAGCTTGTGCACGTTTACGCTTAAAATTATTTTCATTTATGTGAGAATTTAAGGTGCCTATATTTCAGACGTTGCAGGCCTAACGCGTTGCTTTACCTGCCTGTTTCTGGCGCCTACAAAACGCTTTTAATGCCTAAAAATCCGGCCTCTAGTGATAAATTATAGAATTCTTGAGAAAGAAAATATGAACACAAAAGAATGATGACGCTTTTGCACCACATCTTAAGCCATGGAAGCTAAGATGTTCTATGCAACTTGGGTCGTTTTAAAATAAATAATCAACGCTCCCATATTTCTCTCCGTTTCCCTTTAATTTTCTCACGATATAAAACAGCGCGTCACAAACGATGAAGACCAAGCCTCGTGCGCACGTTGACCAGCTGGTACTACCTGCGAGAAGGGGTAGAAAGTAGAGAACTGAAGTCGCACCGTTTCTTCGTGTAATCTACCGTTACTTGCCACTGTTTGCGGTACTTGGGTACGCTGGCATTAAAAGAAAACGGTTTTACTAGCATTCACCGTTATAGATCTTTCTAATAGACTTGTTCACTAGGCCAGAGCATCTGGATGATATAGAACATGAAACAAAGCGTGCCGCGTGCTGCGGGTAGGCTCTCTGTTTTGTAATGCTTCCTAAAATAAAGTTTGTTTCTTCATAAATAGGACACGAGGTAAACTATATCGTCGAAATGCATATATTTTATATATACACACTCGTACGGTTCGTTTAAGAAATCGCGTCTAAGCAAGCCTCGCCAATCGTGTTTCACCACTCACGATTGGAGACGTCACGTAAGATATCGTGAGAAAAATTAACGGGGCGGCGATACCGGTTTCCGCATTCGGGCTTTTCTAAGTCAAACAACTACTGCTGTGAGGCGTGGTCTATTCGTATCTTCATTACTGCGATTTATAAACACATAGCAACTTGTTTTCCTACTTATTAATCCCTTTAAATGCTGCCTAGGCGGCCTCAAGTACTATGTAGCCTTGAGTTCCAGTATTTAGCTCCCCTAGCATATACAGTAACAATAATATAGCGCTGTACTACGGCGTGCCCCATGATGCTTGTAGGTCAGATGTAGCAAGCGGGCAGAAAACCACTCGAAAAGTCTGCTCATACCTACAGGTTTTCTTTGTTCATACGATTCCGTACAGGCGCGTTAGCCGGGTACATTTTCGGGTTTCACAACACCTCCCGGGGCTTATTTCACTCCTTCCTCGTGGCTGTTATATTAAATTTCATTGGCTTAAAAGAAAAGCCCTATCCTTGATTTGCCCGTATAGAAGGCGGGTAACGCAAGCAGCAAATTCCAGGCGTTAAAAGCATCATGGAGCACATAATGTTTTTGTTTTAATAATGACGACAATAACCATGCCGCTCATACTCCCCACAAAACGAATGCCTCCCTAGAGACATAGAAGGGCTTATATTCTGCTTTATCCAAACGCGTTATTTGCTCCCTAATCGTGTTATCTCGCATTCCTTGGGATGAGTGCGGAAACACACAATGGTGTTAGGTATACAGGTCAGAGTATCTGTGTCCCGTCATGGTCATTTTGCATTGTTGGCATATAGATGTATATAGGTTGTTTGGGTGATCTTTCAACCGCGGCCCTTTTTATGTACGTAATTAACCTTGTGGCTTTGTGGATAACCATTGTGCCTTTTAATTACTCATAAGTTTGGAGTAGCGAGGTCTTTTTTTAGGTTAAAGCTAAAATCTCCAATACATCATTATTTCTTTCTCTCTCTCTCTCACCCATTACCCCGGTACCATTCTCATACTGCAATATTTCACCTGTTGTCGGCCCTCCGCGTCTCATATTCGATATGACACTCCATTATCTTTCTTTAATTCGAGCTAGCATGTTTGTTTCTTAATCCACGGCATTCGTTTTTATTACCAGTTGGGACGCCTACAACCCTTCCTTCCATAGCTCTTCGACCTAAACACATATGCCGTTCACTGTGCTTAGTAAACCTCGGAGTTTCCTCGTAATGAGTTACCATGAGAAGTGCGCATTACTTATATGTCATTCGGTCACAACGGTAACCTGACCTTCATTCTAGAAGTGAACTTCCAAAACCGCAGCGCATCCCATTAAAAACTAATTCTGCAACTGATTTCGTTTCCATTGCTTCAACCCTCCTTGAAATATGTCCTACATGGCTATATTATAATCAGGTGTATTATTTGGGGTTTCGTTACCAATACTAAATGACCCGCCTTGGTGGCTCAGTGGCTAAGGCGTTGGGCTGCTGAGCACGAGGAGGCGGGTTCGATTCGCGGCCGCGGCGCCCGCTTTTCTGATGGAAGCGAAAAGCAAAAACGCCCGTGTGTTCGAGATTTCGGCGCACGTTAAAGATGTCCAGGTGGTCAAAATTAATCCGAGCCATCCACTACGGCGCGCCTCATCACCGGCGTTGCGTCGGCCCGTTAAACCCTACACTCAATGAAATCAATACCAATACTAAAGGGATGCCTCAGTGCCTGGCCGCTTAAAGGGGTCATGAAGACAAAATAGAAGTGTGTTTTATTCGAAAGATTAGGTGTATTATAGTGTCCCAAGCGCTTGTCCAGCAGCAAACGATGCTGTATTCACTGAGAAATTACAGAATTTAAGCCAAAATTTCAGTTCTCACACTAAATCCCGTGTTTCTTGACATCAGCCTTGACGCACACAGGGCAGGTATTTGAAACGAATGTTGAGTATGTTGACTAGGGCTAGAGAGGATGACGAAACGTCTTTTGTTACTTCGTTTATCGTCCGTCCTCTAGATGACACAGCAATCTTCTAGACGGTGCCGCCATACCACTCAGGCCCGCTGTCCGCACTCGCTATGTTTTTGACCGGATTTGTACCTGGCTTATTTTTGTTAGAGTGGATAGTAATCGCTTCGTGAATGCTCGACAAGCAGGCTCACGTAAGACAATGTCGCTTATGCCAATTGGTCAGTGTCGTGGGAGACAACCCCAAAGCGCCGGACTGGTGTGCACCTATCACGAGCATGTATTGCGTGCAGTATGCGCTGATGCTTCTATGTTTACGTGCGCTTTCATAACTTTCATTGTTTGCCCCACCATTCTTAGTACTATAAAAACAATATGCATTATATTTAAGCACAAAAAGCTCGTTCTAAAAGCATGCTTTTTGCCGGCATCAGCCAATCGCACAGTTTCCCGTAATACTTTATAGGTACTATTGCGGGAAATGTTTTTTCTTAATTATTCATTGTATTAGATGTGACGCTGAGAGGAGCATCTCTTGCCGGCGGCCCTATCGTGCGTCCGTCGTCGTCGGCGTCCGCGTCCGCACAGCTGCGTCTCTCCTACGCTCCCCCCTCTCCTCTCGCCGTGATAGCGCGCCCTCTCCCCCAACATCTGTGGCGCGCACAGTGCGGCGCACTCTCACTCCGCCGGTGGGCGGCGCTGCGCGCGGCGCAAGCGCGCTGTGCGCATGCGCAGCGCCCTCTCTCTCCGCGGTCTCCTCTCCTTCGGGCGCACTGCGCATTAAGCGGAGTGCCGCGCTCCGGCCGGTCTCTCAGTCGACGGACGTCCGCGCTACGCTTGCTCTCTCTCTCTCTCTCTCTCGAATTACCCGACGATTGCTCACGCAATTCGAGTAATCGACCCAACGGAAACGCAAAGTGCAACCCCCTTCAGCGTCGCATCACACCAGGGTTCCCGCGAGGGGAAGTGGGCGTAATGTTTTTTAGTGAAGTTTGCGTTAAAAATGGTGTAGGCGTTATTCTAACGAGGTAATCGTTCGAATGAACCAAAAATGAGAATCGTGATCAAACGCGTAAAGTACTCTGGGCCTAGCTAAAATTTCACTCTGAAAACGTGATCTCGTGCTGTGACATTACGCAAAGCAATCACGTCGTTTTGGTCACTGAGGCGAATTGTAGCGCAGTTCCTGAATTATTATCTGAAGTATATTGTTGCTTCCACCGCATGAGTCCTAATAAAACACTTACGGTAAGTGCTGTGTTGTGAGGCTGGGTGCGACAGCACACTGAAATCTGTGTGTCATGAGCTACGCAAAAATTACGCCCATCTTCCCGCGAGGGGAACCCTGATGTGATGCGACGCATCGGGGGGGGGGGGGGGGTTCAATTGATGTTTCCATTGGGTTGATTCTCTAAATCGCGTGAACCGTGTTGTGAACGCGTAGGATGCATTCCATCACATGCGGGTGTTCTCATACGCGGGAAAGATGGGCGTAATTTTCATTCTTTTACTGAGAGAGAGAGACTGGTTACCATTTTCAGCGGTTGCACTTTACTTTGAGCACGACAGCTTTGTGGTCGCTGAAGTACACGGTCAGTGGATCGCGAGCCCTGACTGAACCGCCGCAGTGCGCTCCCCGCTTTATATTCACAGCACCTGAAGGAGAGGAGACAGCAGAGGAGAGGCGCGCATGCGCGCACTCGCGCACCGGAGCAGGCGCGAGCGGAGTGAAGCACGCGCGCAGCTGTTGTTGTTATGCTATTGCGACGGAGTGAGAGCGTTGCGCACAGCTGTCGGAGAGAAGAACGGGGGAGAGTTGCGCATGCGCAGGTGGTGTGCGGACGCCGACGCCTACGGCGGAGGGACATGCCCCAGAGCAAGAGATGCGTCGCATCTAAAAAAATAACAGTGACATAGCATAATGTTTGTAGGAAGGAGCCCTGAACTCGGGAATTGATGTGACCTCCTACAGTTATTTCGGGTGCGCAAGCCCGCCTGGAATATAGAGCGGCGACGACATGCTAACGGCCAGGCGCAGGTTCCTGTTCCTTCATTGATCTGTCACGTGACACGAAGTGTTTCAAAGCTGGCAGTCTTGACTCATTTTGCTGTAATCTAATGCGACAATTGACCTTAAGATTGTCGAAGTGATTGCTTAAGTCACAAGGTAATGTTAGGCTCTGGGTGGCCTTAAGAGCAGCCTTATTCTTTCTCGTTGTCGCCGCTGCAATGCCAATTTGGCGAAAAAGCAGGCTTCGCTGCAATGTCGTGCCCTGTTTTCTGAAGGTGACATCACGGGAGGCTAGCAAACGTTTCACACCTGCCGGGAAACCTGGAAAGATAGCCACTCAGCACGACATTCTGTTCAAAAGAATGAAGCCCACGCGGCGCGCGGGGATCGGGCTTTCCGTGAGTGGGACCCGTCAGCCCCGCATGTCAACGTTGGGCTCCAAAGGAGCAGCGCAACCGCTTTGTTCGTGACTGGGATCGTTTTGAGGTGCGCTACACTATCGGCAGCTCTAAAAATGGTCTCCGATCTGCACTGGGCGTGTTTAGTCGTTTTAGCGGGGCTGCCCGCCCGGCGAAAACACACGTGTTGTAGAAATCGAATGTTTTCTAGGACAATATGCTTTCTTGTCATTCACGTCAAGCTTCCGGAGGCATTAAGCCGGTGAGTACTAAGCTGGCTTGGTTACGAGTAAATGGGGGATCAATGCACAAAACTCTATTTGCTTCCAAGCTGACTCTTGTACTGGTACAGGCGCCGAGAGTGCGGTTTCAAGTCATAATAAACGGCAATAATATCCGATTGAGTCACAGAAAAACTCGCAATGTGAAAACGCGCGGCAAAAGAACATGCTATTTCGTCTCATGTCACCCTTGGCTAGAAAAGACAGCTCCCTCCAAAACAGGTAAACTGTGTAGTTTTGGGGAAACAACGTTTGTGAACAGTTCAGCCCTTATACGAAGAATACAATTCTCTTGGGTTACAGCAGGAACAGTAGACGGTGAAATACGCCTTTACTTCATGGAGAAGAAGTTTGCCGGAAAATCGCATAAACTTGGCCTTGTCCGAACTGCTCTCAGGCATACTTGGAGTGTTTCAGGGCCCTTAAAGCAGGGAACATGCCCGCATGAATTCAGCGCGGAGGTTAACAACATCACCCCCCAAAAAGGCAGAGCTGCTAGTCACTGAAAGCGTGCGTGAACTATACAGCTGAGAACGATTATCCATCGGAAAACAACGTAAACTAAAGTATGCGTTGCGGATAACACCGTGTACCGCTGAAAGTCGATCGTAAACGCTGTGGTATACTAAGTGACGTGATTCACCACGACACGTGCATAAAGCGTACTAAATATAGGCAGTTGCTCGCATGCTTGTCCAGCGGGCTATCACCTTCAAGCTAAGCTCTTTCAACACGTGGTACCGTAAAAACCCGCGTATAATACGGACCCGCGTATAGTACGAGGTGTATTTCGGGGACAGCAAAATCAGAAAAAAAGTTTTCATGCGCATATATTACGAGGTAAAGAGCACAGAAAACATTTATTTGCACTGCAGTTACCCTTCAGTCATTGTCAGTTTTCGCTGGCACTGTCTCCCGACGTCCGTTCAGTCATCGTCAGGTTCGCTGCCGCTGTATCCTGAAGTCGCCTTGTTAGAAATGTCTTCCCACAGAAAGTGGTCCTCAGTGCCATCAAGGGCGTTTGAGATGCCGCATTTCTCAAAAGAGTGACTGACGAGCTCCTCTGGGATGCTGGCCCACGCATCCGCGATACAGCCACAAAGTACCACTGGAGAAGCCCGCGTCAGCCATCCGGTAGCTGTCACTTACGGGTCTCCTGACCTCATCCACTCTTGGTAGCAGGACCTGATGCAGTCTTTGAAAGGCTTGTTGATGCAAATGTCTAGCGGTTGCAGCTGGGATGTCATTCCTCCGGGAATGACAATGAGTTCAATGCGGGGTTCGCGCAACAACTTCTTCACGGAATCGGCCAGGTGGCAGCGAAAGGCGTCCAACACGGGCACTGACGGAAACCCCCAACAGTGCTCCAGGCCACCGACACCACACAGACTTTATCCAGTCAAGCACCAGTTGCTTTCTCCACCCGCGAATGCTGCCTTCGGTGACGCCGAACTGCCGTCCTGCGGCGCAATTCCTGATGGTCTCGGCACATAAAAAAAACTTTTCTTTTAATTGCCGCTAAATTCTGCCTTCGTGCACCCGACATCGTGATAGACTTGCGGTGAACGTGCCGATCCTTCGCGTGGTCAAAACAATCAAACCGGCGCCGGCTGAGAGAAGCAGCAGCCAACTAACGCCACCGCAAGATGGCCCACCCTCCGCTGAAACCGAAATCGAAAGTGCAAATTTTCGTCTGAAAACTTTGGGATCTACGTATAATACGAGGCAAAAATTTTACATAGTAAAATTTGGAAAAAAACCTCGTATTATACGCGGGTTTTTACGGTAATCATTCAACAAAACTTCACGCAGAGGCTCTGCCTGCAACCCACAAATAAGCGTAATAATAAAATTATCTTCCTATGAGATAAAGTTCACGCATGCTCCTGTGAACAAAGCTTTGAGGCAGCAACACAACCAAACGTCTTGCAAACAAAGCTTCAGGTGATAAGAGCTCGATGTCATGGGATGGATTTCAGGACTGGTCCAGAAAAATGGAGTACCACATTCCTTGCTCTCTCCCATTTCAATACTGTCACGTGGATATTTGTCAAGCCGCGATGCCCTGCTAGCGATGTGTGCGATCGTCCCTGGTTACTGTGTGTTTGATCGCCGTGCAGAGTTCAATCCCCAGTTAGTGCTACGTTCCGTGCTTCTTGGCCAGCCAGATGTTTGAAGACGATGACGTAAATGTGTGGGTCCACCGCTCGCGGGCCAGACTGTTTCAGCCATCTTCGCTGAGCCTCGCCGTGCTGCCTCTACTCTTCGGTGTAGCGCTACGCCTAATAAATAGGTACATCTCCATCCTGCTTTCTACACCTCCGTCTACTAAGACGCAACAATACAATCACCTTAGCTGCCTTCGATAAAGCATTTGATGGACTATTCACCCATATTCTACCTCTACGCCACCGCTGGTGGCATGAAGGACTTGAAAAATTACGGGCCGATCAGCTTACTGTCAGTCGTCTACAAGGTAATTACCAAGGTAATCGCTACAGAATTTCTGCAACCTTAGATTTCATTCAACCTGAAGAACAAGCAGGGTTCCGTAAAGGCTATTGAACAATGGACCATATTCACACAATCAATCAGGGGATAGAGAAGTGCGCGGAGTATACTGAACCCCTGTATACAGCCTTCATAGATTGTGAGGAAGCATTTGACTCGGTCGAAACCTCAGCAGTCATTCAGGCATTACGGAACCAGGGTGTAGATGAGCATTATGTAAGAATACTAGAGGATATCTGCAATAGGTCCACAGCTACCATCATGCTCCCTAGGAAAGCAGTAAAATACCTATAAGAAATGGCGTCAGACAAGGAGACACAATCTCCCCAATGTTATTCAAAGCATGTTTACAAGAAGTATTCAGAACATTGGATTGGGAACAGGTGGGAGTAAGGGTTAATGGAGAATGCCTGAGTAACCTCAGATTTGCTGATGACGTTGCCTTGCTAAGTAACTCGGGGGATGAATTGCAAAGCATGCTTTCCACACTGGATTAACCGAGTAGAATGGTGGGCCTGAAAATTAATATGCAAAAAACCAAAGTGATGATCAATAAACTCGGGATAGCACAGCGGTTTGAGATAGGTGTCGAGGCAGTGAAAGTGGTAAGCGAATATATCTACTTAGCCAAAGTTGTGACCCCGGATCCCAACCATGAGGCAGAGATAATTAGAAGGATAAGAATGGGGTGGAGTGCATACGCCAGACGTTCTCAGATAATGAATGGCAGCCTACCATTGTCGCTGAAGAAGAAAGTGTATGACAGCTGCATCTTACCGGTACTCACCTACGGGGCAGAAACTTGGGGGCTCACTAAGAGGGTTCAACTTAAATTGAGAACGACTCAGCGGGCAATGGAACGGAAGATGATAGGTGTAACATTAAAGGGACCCTGCAACACTCTTCGTGCAGTGCAAGTAAACCTGCGCGACATTTAGATTAGACTTCCAGGAACACCCGAGCCAAATATTACACGTGCACGTGAAGCGGTAAGCGCACAAATCTCCCTGAAAGATGCAGAAAAACCAACCACGCTCCCTTCAATTCTCCTCATTAGGCACCCCTGGCATGGCCTCTGCGACGTCAATCGGGCCATGGCTGTCGTGGCTGTCCTATTGGCTGTCGCTGGTCAACTTCGCGGCTAAATTCTGGCATTTCCTTTGACGATCAGCCGTCGTCGGCGCTGTGTATGAACCTCTACTATGTATGAACCTGGCCGCATGCTTTTGGTGTTTCTTTTGTTTTGAGTGCGCGCGGAGTTTGAGTGACGAACTAAATATTGCACTTTCATTGAGCCCACTCGACAACAAACGTTTATGGCTCCAAAAACGCCCCACCAGCCTGAGCGCTTGCTTGCGAGCACGCCACCATGCCTGCTTTTTTGTGGCGCCAGACCGGAAATAGACCCGTTCACGTTGCGGGGAAAAGGAGGAAACTCCCAGCCTGTGACATATCTAAGGCCGCCGAACAGAACGCCGCGCGCCGCCCCCCTCTCCGGGAGAGAGCGCGCAGCTTTCGTTGCGTTGTCCGTGGTTGAGTTGAGAGGGAACATTTATGCGCGATTTTTCATCGCGCGTAGTTTCGGTGATAGTGAACCGATTTTCATAATTCTTGCGGGAGGAGATTGCTGGGACAATAGACTTTACCCCAAAATACATGCCGAGTAGTCGATGGTAAGTGTTGCAGGGTCCCTTTAAGGGACAAGAAGGAAGCGGAGTGAGTCAGGTAACAAACGCGTGTTAAGGACATATCAGTAGAAATTAAGAAGAAATGGACGTGGGCAGGGCATGTAATGCGAAGGCAAGATAACCGTTGGTCATTAAGGGTAACAGAGGGGATCCCTAGAGAAGGCAAGCGTTGCAGGGGGTGGCATAAAGTTAGATGGGCAGATGAGACCAAGAAGTTTGGGGCGATAAATTGGTCGCAGGTAGCACAGGACCGGGGTAATTGGAGAATAATGGGAGAGGCCTTTGCCCTGCAGTGAGCGTAGATAGGCTGCTGCTGCTGCTGCTGCTGCTGCTGATGATGATGATAAAGATGATGATGATTTACCCATATTAATGCATGGTGGTAACGCAGGAACCAATAAATAGAAGCATCGAGGCTTATAGAGCTGCTTTCCATGGCTATCACGGCATGAAGCAAGTGCTAATAATGATCTGCGGATTATTTTCAACAAACTTAGGTTCCGTAAAATGCGGGAATGTCCCTCACAATGATGTTTCAGTCCTTATAATAAAAAGAGAGGATGCCGGCTGGGATCAAAACAAGACATGCGTAATCCGAGCCTCCGTCTTAGCCACTACGCCAAAGACATGAGCATCATGCATACTTTCGATCGTGTATTGCGGAAAACTATCAGGCCGCGCTGATGAGTTCGCTTACAGGTGTTCGCAAGAGCACGATACCAAAATATGTCACCAGTGGCCTCGAGGGCGATGAAATCAAAACTATTAATTGCCACATACTGACCATGTCTGCTGATCATTAAAATTATTGTTCGAGAAAGGTAGCTTATTAAAACATGTTCATCGTGATGAAAATCACTGCAAATACTCTCGAACGTGTGTAAGGCGGCTATAACCATTCTATCTGCCGCTTTTCGTAGTCAGAAAGTTCATGAACACATACAGCGGATAAAGGAGAGCTTAGAGCATATCTTAACTAGGAGCGAAAAAAACGTTCAGTTTGATGCCCGGACAGCCCCTTGTATATGAGCACGTTCAGCAAGAAAGGTTGTACGCAGTAAAGTAATATAGATTTAGTTCTCCTTATACATCATTATGTACAGAGGCGGTATTGCACTTTCCGTCTGAACGACCGAGGAGGACATACGAAAGGGGCTTTTATCAAGAGCATTCCAAACCGGAGGCGGTAAAGTCTCTACGATGTCTTTTTTTTTCTAAGTATGTTCTCCTTGCATGTACCGAAGTGCACATGTGCGTTTCTAGTAGAACTTTTTGCACGCAAAGTTTTCAAGAGGTACCTGTGAACCTTCTTGTAGCAAGAAAAACGTTCAACACACTGTTCTGGGAAAGTTTTTCACGGCTTAACGTGCAGCACATTGGCACAGGTAGAATATATTCATGCAAAAGCATTAGATGAGTCGGTAGGTCGAAAACCAGGCGTCTCTGGCACACATATGGTAGACAAAATGGCCGATGGCGCGAAGAGAATAAAAGTGAAGTGATCGGGTTTAAAATAAAATTTACTATGACGGAGTGCGGATGGGGATCGAACAAGACGTCTGGAATGCGAGACTAGTGCGCATCCCCGAAGCCACGACGACACGATGAGACTAATGGTGGACCTAGTGAATACGTTCTGGCCTTCCATTTAAAACCCGGGTTAGCGACCTGTATTGAGGCCCACATGAGTAATTTTACCAAGCCAATTTCAGAAGTATCAATTACGCGACTGTCAAAGGAGGCGTTCGCTACGTGTTCGTTATGCTTGGCTTAAGAACGGGGGTATGTGCCAGACTGCTTTAGAACTAATGTTGCAAGTGAAGCTCTCATATCATCAACCGCTTCTAATATCACCAACAGCGAATTTTACGTTGCTTGGCATATCGTATGATTCGACGTTAGGCCTACCTAAGGAAGCCTGCATGTAAGCCGAACAAGAACAATTAGTCAAAGTTCTCAGTCATGGTTACGGAGAGAAGAAGAATGACGCAAAGGGAAAGGAATGATGATCAGTATGAGGGGACACTTTATTTCAGCATTTCAACAGGCGAGCGCCAAGTTTCGAACTCATGCCATGGCCTCACCCAGCGGCGCAGCAGCCGCCAGAGATTGAAGAAGCAATGGCGGCGCCCGAACTACCGCATATCCCTTCGCAAATGCACACGAAATCTGGAAAGGGGTAGTGCGTTAGCGCTCACCAATTATTCATTAGTGCGTCCTATTTCTTAGCTTACCAATTCCTAAGTTTCTTCATCAGCATTTAAGTATACTTCGCTTAAGCATTAATCATTAATTTATCCTCCCATGGCGGCACACGAATCTTACGTCGCAGTGTTCATATTTTTGCAACAAATATTCAGAGCGGTGGCTTAGTGATGCTGCGCGCAGAGCCGTGGGTCCGATTCCAGGTTTTTGTGATGGAGGCCCTAAACCTAGAGCAGGGGAACATCAATAAAAGCTGCCCTAAAAATGAAAGTTACCCATCGACATGGCATTAAACTCTGCATGAAGTATGAAATAGGGCAGTTTGATCCGCATAGCTGAGTGCAACTGAGCGCAACTACTTCTGCGGCTACAGCCGATACGGACCATTTAATCGTACGAGACTTCGTTCAGACTGTGGGCTTTTATTGGAGGAGGAGCGGGCATTCTTGTGACTTTAGAATAAATTCGTCAAGCAAATGCCTGCTAATATGGCACCGGGCTAGAGCACACGCTCAATCTGAGACTACATCGGCGTTATGCGGTTCAAGTGATCAATTTCACTGACGAAACTCATTGTGAAGCACGAAAAGCATGCGTGAATAAGAACAGCGCAAAAAATACATTCAGTTTATTAGCCAGGGAAGGCAGTTTTGTCGATTCACCAGCGCCTGGGACAGCAGCACCGTCAATCTTTTGATGGAGTATTGGCGGTAACCTCAGCGTGTCCAGGTGACTCCGGGGTAGAATCGACCCTTTGACAACATGACCCAGAATCCACTAATGTGGAAAACGATGGGCTAACGTGGAGTAGCTTGTGGGAAATCTGGTGAAGATGTGACCATGAATCCGGTTTGAGAATTTCTGGTAACATTTTGACACCGGATGGGCCGTCGAACAAAAAATCCGATGTCACCATGATGGCAAAAAGGAATTAAAAATCAGCATAGCACGTGGTGTTGTTGGTAATCTATGACCATTCCGACAGATAGATATAATATGAAAACAATAATTTAAAAACCTATAAGCCACTGCAGAAAACGGAAAGAATTTTGCGGAGAAGAAATATCGCTAGTTTCAAATCCGGTAAAACCTTCGAAGGGATCGACGAAATTCAAATGACTGAAAAAGGAGACAGCGTTACCTCTGTCCAACAAATTTCTTTTTTCTATCATAGCTATCTCTGGGCGAAGTTTCCCCAACGCTCGTGGACTTTTTTGCTTCGCGAAAGCAACGATCAAAATCGTTTCCCGATTAAGCTAGAAAAAATTACTACTAGACCATAGCCGATCTATCCCCCCATACGCTCTCCTCCGGTCCAAAGGAAAGCGTGAGTAGGGTAAATTTACACTTTATTCCATGAACCAGTCTCGGTGCTTTTTTACTATTATTTGTTACTTTTGTTGGCATAACGCAGCGGCGTATGAGGAGATTTTTGCGCCAACGAAATAAATAAACGATTTGGAATGAAGCTGCTTTTGCATTGGAAGATGAAAATGAATTCTACTGAACCGACATAAATTGAGGACGCAATGAAGATTGCCCGGCATAAAAGGGGACTTACAGGCCTAATCCGGATTCACTACTTCAATCCCTTTTCCTAGTAATATGGTTGCATTACTTCGCCGTTCTGAACCAGGGAGCTTACGATTTGCTTATAGATAAACAAAATCCTCGTACTGGCTCAGAGCATATCATGTCCTACCACGAGGAACTCGGGAAACAATTTTCGAAAATTCCTAAAATATTTATTCATCATCTCTACTTCCCACGCATTTACTTTCACTTGTTCCTTCCTTATCGTAGTTTATTTCTGCTGGAATTGTGTGAACCGTGACGTTTTAGCCATTCGTCCAAAAAGATCAGGATTACCAGATTAGACCCCGTCCACGAGGTGCGCGCATTGGCGGTACTTTCTTTGAATGTAACATTCTGCAGAGCACATATATGGTTGAATAAGCTATAACACCTGTAGCAAATGTGGAATAACACAAAATAAATGCCTGCCCTCGAATGCCGTACCAATTATAGAAAATATCATGGTAGTTTTGAACAATCCGGTGAAAGTTGTTCATTGACGCGCACGTAACGATTTCAATGAACAGTCACTCGCAGAAAAACAAAGCGGCCAGTGAAATGCCTAAATCCGTCATATTTCCGTCATACGTCATTTACCTTCAAACGTGCCGTAGGTTTTGTTTTGCAAAGAAATGGGACATGTATGAATTAGTCTAGCAGAATTAGTAGTTTGGGACGGTTCTTCCTATATATGCTTTTTTTGATCAATTATTTAACTATTGGCCGGATGGCAGAATCGAGAGATGGACGGACGGACGGACACACAGAGAGAGAGAGAGAGAGAGAGAGAGAGAGAGAGAGAGAGAGAGAGAGACAGACAGACAGACAGACAGACAGACAGACAGACAGACAGACAGCAAAATTTTGGCGTATATGTAGCCTAGAAAGGCTCCCGTCTTTAAAAACCGCTTCGAAAAAGAAAAAGAAGGTGAAGGCGATAAAGCCATTCGCGTAGTGATGAAAGCGACGCTTATGATGATGAATAAATTTTATTTGAGTCGAGGTGATGATTTTAGGGCACCCGCCCGGTGGAAGGCTTCCTTAGTCGTGGATGCCTTGGACTGTGCTGGCCATCTGTGCCTTTTCCACCAATCGTCGCTTTCATCACAGATACGAATGGCTTGATCGCCGTCGGCTGAGCGACGCTGAAAAAAAAAAATAACAAGGACACCGAAGCTCTCCTTATGATGTAATAAATGCGAAAGAGTTATTGTCCTATTTCCGAACGTCTTATCGTACTCATACTTTTTTGTCTTTGCGTATTTTTCTTGTCAAAGTTGCCATGACTACGAGCTAGCGGCGTAGCCTGAAATAGTTTTCGGGGTTTGCTATACGCGGCCGGCAAAAAAAAAAACATCTACGAGGAAAGTCAGCCTGCCCGCAAACATCATTTCATTTTCATTCTCTTGTCTAATTTTATTTTTTTGTTGTTTTTATATATTAACATACCGATGTGCAGTGTGAACAGCGTGGACGGAAAAAAATGCCGAAATGCGGAGGGGACATAGAGGGGAATGCACCGCTCAGAGAATTTCATGAGGGGGGGGGGGGGTGTTCTTACATTGGAACACCTCTCTGGGTACGCCCCTGCAGAGAGCCTTGGCAAATCTCCTTAGTTAGAAGTACATACAGATTGAACGTAACGAAGCCAGAACGCTGAGGGTTATGGCGCGTCCAGCACCGTCAATTCTATTGTACGTCAAGCTGAGTGGTAATATTGGAGCCCAAAGCAGCGGTATTCCGTTCCCCTGTGGTTACGCGTCACGCTCTTCCTGTACGCACCCAGTGACATCTACTGGCACATTTAGAGCACTCATAGTGTTTTGAGCAACAGTTAAAAAACAACCCCGGCGTTCAATGGTTCTGTGTATAGCGTAAATATCGCGCCTTTCCGCTAGACTCTACCGAGACAGCGCCCGCTATTGTCGGCGGAGCACTGAGGCCCTTCGTAGTTATTCACAGGCTTTCGTGCCACATATCCTGTCGAATGGACTAGGCATGTAACGTGATCTTGGCCTCGAGATTGTTCTATGTAATGCAAATTCATCATTGCGCTCGGAGTCACATACCGAGGTTAACATCGGGTTTTCGCAACATTTGTGTGGTCGTCTACCATGGGGCCAATGAGGTGTGATAACCTTTCTAGGCCAGTCTGCGCTTGCAGGCTAGCCTTAAACTCTGTGCGGCAAATAGTGCATGGTACATCTGTTTGGGGACTCAAACCCCATCCACCCTGTTATTTGCGCTTTTTCGCAAGTGAACCTCGCCGATATTTTTTCCTGGCCTTGTTGTATCATCATCATTTTCTCCCGGACCTTTTTTGTGGGGGTTTATGTGTATACCTCAATACGGTTTTTATATGTTTGTTTTTCACCAAATTATATGTTCACTGGGCGTCGTTTTAAACTCTACCAGGACTTAATTTCAGGCTTTCCCCACAACCACAGCATAGAGATATTAATTCTAACTTGCCTAGACAAGATGTGCTCATAGGTATCCATAAAACGCCGCCTTCTCACTCGACAAAAAATTCCCTCGCACTTCCCCGAGGGGGAGAGTGTGTAAGTGCGAATGCACGGTTGTTGATTGCGCGATTACGGTGGATATCGTGATCTTGGAGTGGAGAGGAGGCGCCCAACACCCGCAGTCACTGAGCGGAGAGAGGAGGAGGAGAGTAGCGCCCGCCGTTACGGCGAGGGCTACACGAGCGCCCTCACGCGTCGGAATGCGGAGCGCCCGCTACGCGAGCGAGAGCTCTCCCGCCCGAAGTGGAGAGGAGGCGCCCAACACCCGCAGTCACTGAGCGGAGAGAGGAGGAGGAGAGTAGTGCGCGCCCATCTCCCCCCGTTGCTAGGGAAGACGAGGAGTAAGACGAGGAGCGCGCGCACCCGCAGCTGTTGCTATGCGGACGACGGCGGCGGACGATTCAGGCTCGCTTAAGAAGTGCATTCGCACTTAAAACAGTCTTCTTCAAACTGCATCCCGAAACTTTGCCTGTTAGGACGACGTGGCTGCACAACCGGAACATTTTTGTGACTTTGGTAAACTATCGCCTGTGAGATGTACCGGGTACAATTGAGCACTGCTTCATAAATTGAAACAATTGAGCACTGCTTTGGACGGCATAAACACTGTGATGTCTAAAGAACTCTTAAGAAAGACTTTTAATTGACTCCATATATAGTGTAAGGTATCTTGTGTCACACGAAGACGGCGATGGTACATATGACTGTTTTTTCCTAATCGCTTTGTGTAGTTTACAGAAAATGCGAATGCTGGATAGACACGCTGAACCTGTTGTTTCTTCAAGATCACCCTTTTGCCAAACGATCAATAATCTTAAAGATGTCTACGACCAGAATGATTCCCACACTGACTGCTAAGTCCGGCTTATTAGTTGTTCACCGTTGCCCTTGTTTTAAACCTAATGTACATAATTGTTCATTATCTTTAGCTTTGTTCATCTTCTATTCAATAAATCAACTCATCTGTATGTGTACATAGTCGTAAATATTTGTTCTAAATATCATTTCCTATATTTACTTGTACCGCAATAAATACCATGTGGGAAACAAAAAAGCTATGAGTAGCGTAGGGGTAGAATGGTGTAGTTTGGAGCAAACGACCTGGATGCAATCCCCAGTGGTGCGAAGCTTTTTGATATTCATGATTTTGTTTGCCGTAAATATTCTCTTAGCTTAATTCGGCTCATTCTCTTCGTATGTAAGGGTGTGTTGGTATCCTTTACGTCATTGTAGAGGTGACGCACGGCAAATGTACACGTTTAATTAAAGACCTCCATAGCCCCGGAAGGGCTGAATAGTACCTATCTTGAAACGGAATATCTCCTCACAGCATAATGTTAGGTCTAACGTCCGGGCGGAATGCACCCACGTTCAAACCTCTCGCGCGCCAAACTGTTGGGGTTTGGCATTGCATGCATTGCATTGATTGCTTGGCACACACCAATCAATCAATTAATCAGTCAACCAATCCCTTGGAACGCATACACTACGAAGGTGAACCCCAACAAAACTGTGTCCGTATACTCTGAATCATCTGTGCGTACTGTGAAGCCTAGCAAAGCGTTACACGGTAACATTGTAACACATGCCCACAGCGGAATAGGAAAGAACACTTTATGCGGAGGAATGTATGCTGCTTCGCTCGATACTGCCGAATCGGCGCAGCCAAAACGCCTCTCGTGATTTTTTTTTTCTGTTCAGTGTTACCTTATGTTTTTTATTGTCTCCTAAGCTTCAGTTCAGCTGGTCTCACTCTCCAGCGTAGCCGCGAGCTTACAACACCGGTTGCGTATATACAAAGCTCGGGTTCTCGTTCGGTCACATGGCTCCAGAAGAAATTACCGCGAGCTGTATGTTACAAAGGAGAACTAACGCTGTTTTCTACGTCAGCTCCGGAATCGTCGAGATCACAATCGGCGGTGCGAGGGCATGCGAGGGAGGAAGGGGAAAACCGTGCGACGCCGGGGCGTGGTAGGCTGAAACGGGATAGGTCGCATTGTTTTCTCTAAGCCAAGCAATAACTAAGTGAGCGGAAACCGAGCCAATTATTAGTCCCTATTGTACAACTTCGTTGTGCACATTCCACTTTTTTAGTCTGTTATGAATACTACATTTACACGCCCAGAGGCAAATAACAAAGGAGGTGGAAATGCTGATGCCGGTGAAACACCGGCGCAACGACGCGTGGCCCGAACCAGCAACACCATCTCATTAACAACGCCGCTTCACTCTCAATAAATCAATGAATCGCGCCTTTCGTTTCAGCGGCGAGTCTAGGAAGGGCCCGATCAGTTGGACCACCGCTCCCTCGGCGCTTCTGTGCTCAGAAGAACATGGAATCGTGCGAACGGGAGCTCAGTGACCGTCATAAGACGGCGTTGAGAGCGGCTGAGCTATCTGTCGGCTGAGAGAGAACTTAGCTGAGCTATCTGTCTTGCCTTTCAAGTGAAGCGATGTTTACCTCTTTCGACGGGTTTCACCCGCCGTCGTCTGATGTCAAGGCCAGAGCATTGCGAGGAAAAGAAGCGAGAGTTGCTTGGGGAGTAGCGAAAAGGGGAAAAAGGAAAAGGCTGCGCAGGAGGAGATTGGATTGCGTTGTATGGGATGGTATTCGATTGGGTGGCGTCGCGTTTGACGAAATTAAGTTGCATTAGATTGGACTCGATTGGATTGGCTTGAATGAAATTGTATTCAACTCGAATATACTGGACGAGAGAGGTTTGCTCCAGAAGAGGAGGGTAAACTGGACCTAGAAATCACCACAAGACGCCGCAGGGCAGTGACGGAGGAAGGGACAAAACAACAGTGGCGGAGCATTCATATTCACACCGTAGCAGACAAAGCAAGGGCAGCGTGCGAGTTGGGTGAATGGCAAATCACTAGTGTAGAAAACCAAGGAGAAGAAGCGAGGAACGACAAGTGAAGAAGAAAAAGTCAATACATGCACGTTCCAGTTCTAGTCATCATCATGTGTTCGTCGCAACGTCACCATAACCTCAGCGATTCCTTCGTCTCAATGATGGCGTGACAAGGATTTGGGGAAGACTGTCGTCGACGCTGGCGGCCTCCTCAGCGTCAATGGGCTGGCCAGAATTTAACGTTGATCGGACAAGCATCGCTGGAAGGATCAAGGCTGTGGAGTAGCATCGCAGGGTTACGAAAACAGGTGAGGCCTCAGTGCGGTATTCGCAGAAAAATGTATACAGACATAGTCGTGAAGAAGCGCAAAGCGCTTCGAGGGCAGGCTACCACCCTTGTTAATGAGGTTGATCAGAAGCTTGTGACACAGGTAGATCGGAGCGCGTTGGTAACGCTACGTAACCAAGTGAGAAAAATCTCGGAGGCACTAAAGCAAGTGGACAGCCAAATAGAGCACGTTTGGCAGTAGAAAATGCAGAAGCCGAGTTTGAAAGGGACTTCCAATATGAAAGGAAGATAGTGGAGACCTTATCCAAGATTGACTTGAAACTTGAGGAATACTAGCCGAGTTCTCGCACAGCCCATCCTGCTAAATAAATTAATTCCAATAATGGCATGCAAGGTACTAACCGCACGGAACCAAGTGACATAGTGAACCTACCAAGGCTCGAAATGATCAAGTTTGACGGAACCAGGAAACATTGGCCCCGGTTTTGGAATCAATTTGAAACGACAATACACGGCAGAGAGGGCATGCCGAAGACGCAAAAATTTAATTACTTGCTGGCATCGTTAACAGGGGAAGCTGCGTCACTAGTCGAAGGGTTGCAGTTCTCAGAAGAGAACTATGGCCGCGCCGTAGAACTGCTGCGGAAAGCCTTCGGCAAAGAGGAGAATCTGCGAGAGGTCTATATGAAGGAGCTCACGAGTCTCGAAGCTGTGAAGAGCAAGAAAGACCTAGCGGGAGCCAAGTGGCTCTATAACAAGGTGCAGCTCAACAAACAAGGACTCGAATCATTGGGAGTGAAACTGGAAAGCTACGGGCCAATGCTACTGACATTGATCAAGAAAGCTTTGCCTTCCGATATGATGGTGGACTTCAAGATGAAGGAAGCCACGAAAGAAAGAAACAACATTACAGGATCGTAGCTATCTGCATCGGACGCCAGTGTTCAAACAATCCAGAGACTGTTAGATTTTCTTCGAATTCACATAAGCAGTAGAGAAGGAGAATATGACGACCAAAGCAACAACCAAGCGGAAGATCATCGCGCACCCAGGACGAACGTCAGACCTACGTGCAGGATGTGAAGTTTACAGAGCATCGCAAGCAAAAAGTGCGTATTCTGTGAAAAACAAGGACATTATGCAGAAGACTGCCAACGGACCGTTACTCTGAACGAAAAGAAGGCTGCGCTTCCACGGGAAAACCGATGCTTCTGATGCACCAGACGAAACCATACGGCGCGAATTTGCCGAGCCAACGTTCGCTGCAAGACAGCTACAAAGGAAGACACTCCACTTCGATGTGCTGTCCAAGAAAACGCGACCAGGATAGGAGCGATGAAGAAAAGATGCCTAAGGGCCAGGAAGAGACAAGCCAAGCTGCATCCAGCCGGTCGTTCAATATGCATACACAACAGACAAACATCTCTTCGTGCATCTTGCTACGAACTGCTGTCTCTTGGACGGAAGGGCAGAAATCTAGCAGCTATGCAAGAATAATGCTTGACACCGGGAGCCAACTATCCTTCATCCTTCAAAGCTTATCACGAAAACTAGGATGCAAAGAGAAAAGGATGGAGAGATTAACCGTTGGGTCGTTCGGTGGCGGAGAGAAAGAAATGGAACTGACGGTTGTGGAGGTGAAAATTAAGGGGCATCCGTTAGAAGAAGAGATTACAATTGATGCACTGGAAATAGACATGATCTCTAAAGACATGTTGCCATCACCACCCAAGAGAGTAGTGCAGGAAGTGAAAGCTCTAGGACTGACATTAGCAGATGACCTGACGCAGTACGACAAGACAAGGGCCCCATTAACAACATCGTTGCTCGTCGGGGTGGATTATTATTGGGAGATCGTTACGGGGCGAACAAAACTGCTTCAAGACAAAGTAATGGCCGCGGAGACGAGTTTAGGTTGGACGTAAGATGGTCCAACACAATTTCGAGCTCAACCAATGAATTCGTCAACAGTCATGGTGCTGAAGGTAACCACTACGAATGAAGATATAAACAAAGAAGTAAAAATGCTTTGGGAACTAGAATCAATAGGCATCAGCGACAACATAGCGCACACCAAGACAACAGACAACAATGGAGTACATACGTACATCAAAGACACCATGGCTTTCCAGGACGGACGTTACGAAGTCAGGCTTCCTTTGAAGGAACACGTCACGTTGGACGAAAACAAGTCGGTCGCGGAAAAGAGACTTTTAGAGCTGACCAAAAAACTACTTAAGGACCCCAAAAATCTTCAAGCATACGATAAGGCAGTACTAGAGTATGTAGAATCAGGTATAGCTGAGAAAGTGAGCACGGAAGAAGACCAAACAAGGGAGAACTTCGTTTACTATATGCCACATCAGGCTGTGATTAAAGAGGGCAGAGCGACTACCAAGATAAGAATCGTGCTTGATGCATTAACCTTAAACCTGACATCGCATCCCAATTGATAAATTTCAGGCAACACAAAATAGTGATGGCCCCAGACGTGGAGAAAGCTTTCCTTCAAATCGCCATTCACGAGGAAGATCGGGACGCACTTCACTTCTTGTGGTGGAAGGAGCTACCAAACAAAGACGTAGAACTCCCGACAATTGAGACCTGGAGGATGAAGAGAGTTACATTCGGCACGAAGCCCAGTAGTTTTCTGTTAGCTGCAACGATTCATCATCATCTCGATGCAGTAAGAGAAAAGTTCCCAACCACAGTGGGTGAGCTAAAGAAAGGAATTTACGCCGACGATGTGTTGCTAGGTGCTGAAGATATGCCAACAGCAGGAACCATGTACAACGAGGCACGATGTATATTTGCTGCAGCAGGAATGAATTTAAGGAAGTGGACATCTAGCGATCCAATCCTACGAAGTGTCTTTGACAAGGAAGGGGAAGACCTAGACCGGTGACTGAGACGAAAGAAAAAATAAAGTTCTGGGAATGAAGTGGAATTTCATAGAGGACCAAATTACCTTTCCTAGCATGGCCTGGCGTTCGGATATAGATGTGACAGAGATAACAAAGCGTCGGCTTTTACAAGCCACTGCCAGATTACACGATCCCCTAGGGCTATTGACACCCTTTTCCGTACGAGCCAAGCTGCAATTACAGAATGTTTGGAAAGATTCATTCACCTGGGATGATCCTTTACCCATGGATATCGAACAGCTTGTATGGAGTGGATTTCAGAGCTGGAGGTGCTTGACGGGTTTTCGTTACGAAGATGCTCACACTGCTTTGGAAAAGCGGAAGAGTTATCGACTCTGGACGTATTTTCTGATGCAAGCCCAAGAGCAAACGGAGCAGCGGCATATCTTGTGACCACATACACTTTTGGAAACAAGAACACCCAGCTTATAATGAGTAAAGGAAAAGTTGCACCGCTGAAGGACTTCCCACTCGCAAGAGTAGAACTTCTGGCAGCAATGATCGCAGCACGGTTAGCCAAATACATCGTGGACAACTTCTTTGGAAATATCCAAGACGGGAAGTTCTGGACAGACTCATAAATAGTGCTTTGCTGGGTCAAATCAAGCAAAATCAAGGACACTTTCGTTCAAAATCGAGTAAATGAAATCAAGAGGAAATCAAGTGCAAACCAATGGGGCTACGTAAAAAGTGAGGAAAACCCTGCCGACCTGATGACGAGAGGGATAAAAATGAAACTGCTTGCGTCAGAGACCTGGTGGAAAGGTCCAGTTTGGCTTATAGGATCTCGCGAGGGACCGAAATATGAAGCACAGGAAAACAATGTGGAAGAAAAGGAGGTCGCGAACATGGGGCATTGTATGCTTACGTCGTGCGATAATCAAGAAAAACTTATTGACGTGAGCAGGTTCGGATCTTATACGAAGGCACTAAAGATCGCCGCATGGATGCTACGTTATCTTGAGAAGCTACGACAGAACAAAACATCAGGTCCTATAACGGCAGAAGAACTCAACAAAGCGGATTTATTTATCAACAAGCAAGACCAAAAAGAACTCATGCGTCCCGGCGATACGGTAAGGAACGGCACGACGGAAAAGAAAGGCGCATCGGAATTACACGGCATCAGAATTTTTACGGACACTGAAGGTGTAATCAGGCTGAAAGGACGGCCGCAGCGAAGCGACATGAGTTTCGACGAGAAACACCCAATCGTACTTCCGAAAAACAGCAAGCTTTCTGAGCTTTTGGTATGATACGTGCATCATCAGACAATCACGGCGGCGTTTGTGTAACGCTGACCAGATTACGAACAAAGTTTTGGGCAGTTCAAGGCCGGCAGTTAGTCCGAATGATCATTAGGAGATGCATTACATGCAGGAGATTCAACGCTCGACCGATGACTCCAGAAATGGCGCCATTTCCAGCTGACACAATCACCCAATGAAGTCCTTTTGAAGTCATAGGAGTCGATTTCACTGGACCATTTTACGCTAGAGAGGAAAGAGGACACACTGAGCAAAAGATGTACATTGTCATTTTCACGTGTGCGGTGACGCGAGCGTTACATCTTGAGCTGATGAGGAGCACTTCCTGTGAGTGCTTTATATACGCTTTTACAACATTCGGGGCCAGAAGGGGCCCGTACAAGACCATCTACAGTGAAAATTCCACATGATTGAAAAAGTCGGAAAAGAAATCAACAAAATACTCAGGATGGAGGGTGATAAAGTGCGTCTATTCAAAACGAATCTGCAGATCAAGTGGAAGTAAATAGCCGAGTTAGCACCCTGGTCAGGCGAATTTTATGAAAGACTGATAAGGAGTTTTAAGTCAGCCATCAGAAAGACCATTGGAAGACGGATTATGACAGAAGAACATCCTCATCATCATCATCAGCCTATCTACGCAAACTTCAGGGCAAGGGCCTCTCCCATTATTCTCCAATTACCTCGGTACTGTGCCAACTGTGACCAATTTATCCCCGCAAACTTCTTGGTCTCATCTGCCCATCTAACTTTCTGCCGCCCCCTGCAACGCTTGCCTTCTCTAGGGATCCACTCTGTTACCCTTAATGACCAGCGGTTATCTTGCCTTCGCATAACATGCCCTGCCCACGTCCATTTCTTTTTCTACCCACTCCGCTCTCTTCTTGTCCCTTAATTTTACACCTATCATTTTCCGCTCCATTGCCCGCTGAGTCGTTCTCAATTTAAGTTGAACCCTCTTAGTGAGCCTCCAGGTTTCTGCCCCGTAGGTGAGTACCGGTAAGATGCAGCTGTCATACACTTTCTTCTTCAGCGACAATGGTAGGCTGCTATTCATTATCTGAGAATGTCTGCCATATGCGCCCCACCCCCATTCTTATCCTTCTAATTATCTCTGCCTCATGGTTGGGATCTGGGGTCACAACTTGGCCTAAGTAGATATATTCGCTTACCACTTCCACTGCCTCGCCACCTATCTCAAACCGCTGTGCTGTCCCGAGGTTATTGATCATTACTTTAGTTTTCTGCATATTAATTTTCACGCCCACGCTTTTACTCTGTTCGTCCAGTGCGGAAAGCATGCTTTGCAATTCGTCCCCCGAGTTACTTAGCAAGGCAACGTCATCAGCAAATCTGAGGTTACTGAGGTATTCTCCATTAACCCTTACTCCCAACTGTTCCCAATCCAACGTTCTGAATACTTCTTGTAAACATCCTGTGAATAACATTGGAGAGATTGTGTCTCCTTGTCTGACACCCTTCCTTATATGTATTTTACTGCTCTCCTTATGGAGGATGATGGTAGCTGTGGACCCATTGTAGATATCCTCTAGTATTCTTACATAATGCTCATCTCCCCCTGGTACCGTAATGCCTGAATGACTGCTAAGGTTTCGACCGAATCAAATGCTTTCTCATAATCTATGAAGGCTATATATAGGGGTTCAGTACTCAGCGCACTTCTCTATCACCTGATTGATCGTGTGAATATGGTCCATTGTTGAATAACCTTTACGGAACCCTGCTTGTTCTTTAGGTTGACTGAAATCTAAGGTTGCAGAAATTCTGTTAGCGATTACTTTGGTAAGTACCTTGTAGACGACTGACAGTAAGCTGATCGGCCTGTAATTTTTCAAGTGCTTCATGTCGCCTTTCTTATGGATTAGGATGATGTTCGCGTTCTTCCACGATTCCGGTACACTTGCGGTCATTAGGCATTGCGTATACAGGTTTGCCAGTTTTCAAGTACAATTTCTCCGCCATCCTGCAAGAGGTCTGCTGTTATCTGATCCTCACCAGGTGCTTTGCCCCCTTTCATTTCTTTCAAAGCCTTCCTTACTTCTTCGGTCGTTACTGGTGGGATGTCTATCTCCTCTGAACTACTGTCTCGTTCGGCATTATCCTGGGTGCTCCGGCTACTG
Organism: Haemaphysalis longicornis; assembly: GCF_048455015.1. Taxonomy (NCBI): domain Eukaryota; kingdom Metazoa; phylum Arthropoda; class Arachnida; order Ixodida; family Ixodidae; genus Haemaphysalis; species Haemaphysalis longicornis. Next base: position 308,681,573 of record NW_027526203.1, on the reverse strand, counting down.
TACAGGTCCCTATAGAGCTCCTCGGCCACTGTGACTATTTTATCCCTATTTGTGATGACATTGCCTTGCTTATCTTTAAGTGCATACATCTGATTTTTCCCCGCGCCAAGACGACTCTTCACTGCTTTCAGGCTACCTCCGATCTTTACAACGTATTCGATCCTCTCCATATTATACTTCCGTATGTCAGCTGTCTTACGCTTATTGATTAACTTCGAGAGCTCGGCTAGTTCTATTCTGTCAGCTGCGGTAGAGATTCTCATGCTTTGCCGTTTCCTGATTAGATCTTTCGTCTCCTGTGAAAGTTTACCAGTATCCTGTCTAGCCATAGTGCCCCCGACTTCTACTGCACACTCCGCCAACTTTAGCATTGAAGTCCCCCATAACTACGGTATACTGTGTTTTTACTTTAGCCATTGCCGATTCCACATCTTCATGGAAGCGTTCCACTACTTGGTCGTCGTGGCTGGATGTGGGTGCGTAGCCCTGCACCACCTTGAGCTTGTGCCTCTTATTGAGCCTAATTGCAGATCTGCTGCCCTTTCGTTAATGCTATGGTGTTCTTCTACGTTGCCAGCTATGCTTTTATTGACTAGAAGTCCCACTCCCAGTTCTCTTCTGTCCTCTAGACCCCGGTAACATAGGACGTGTCCATTTTTCAGCACCGTAAATGCTACGCCTGCCCTCCGAGCCTCGCTAAGCCCTATTGCATCCCATTTAATGCCCTCTAATTCCTCGAGCAACACTTCTAGACTCGCTTCGCTAGATAAGGTTGGCGCGTTAAACGTTGCCAGGTTCCGATTCCCTTGGCGGCCTGTCCGGATCCAGGGATTTTTAGCTCCCTCTGCTGCGTCACAGGTCTGACCGCCGCCGTGGTCAGTTGCTTCGCAGCCGTTGGGGACTGAGGGCCGAGGGTTAGTTGGCGTATTCATGGGAGGTTGTGGCCGTTACTACACCAGGGTGGCCAATCTTGCTCTGGTGAGGGAGTGCATTACCGGCAATGGTCGCCGGGGTCAGGCCGCACCCCAAACCCCTTTGTGCAATTCCATCAATGCGCGGATTTTTTTTTTAATCCGGTGGGAATTGTCCGGCACCGGGATTCGAGCCACGGTCCTTCTGCACGCGAGGCGGATGCTCTACCTCTACACCATTGCTGCATCGCTGACAGAAGAACAACTCCGGGAAAATTGTTGTGGAAGCCGATGGGGTACTCAACAACAGACCGCTCACTTATGTATACGACGATCCAAACGAACCGTTGCCAGTCACCCCGGCCGACGTCATAGGCGGTAGACAGAGACTTCATCAAGAGCCCACAGGCACCGAAACATGCCTAGGAGCTTTGTGGAAGAACTCCAGGGAAAGAACATCAGCGTGGTGGGAAAGATTGATTGATTGTGGGTTTAACGCGCCGACGCAACGCAGGCGATGAGGCGCGCCGTAGTGGAGGGCTCCGGATTAATTTTGACCACCTGGGGATCTTTATCGTGCGCCGAAATCTCGTACACACGGGCGTTTTTGCTTTTCGCCTCCATCAGAAAAGCGGCCGCCGCGGCCGGGAATCGAACCCGCGACCTCGTGCTCAGCAGCGCAACGCCTTAGCCACTGAGCCACCGCGGCGGGTATGGTGGGAAAGATGGCAGCAGGAATACCTAGCACAATTAAGAAGCGCCAGCTTGAAGTCGTCAGCTAACACAACGATTAAAGAAGGGGACATAGATTTACTGGGGGACAAGGCACACCGAGCCCATTGGAAGCTGTGCAAAGTGGAGATGATATTTCCAGGTAGAGATGGCCTAGTACGGGCATGTTTGCTGAAGACACATTTTGTACTCCATGGAGGGATAGAGCATGGATACAGCTTTTGTACTCCATGGAGGGATGCTGCAATTGAATCTCGCGGGCGGGAAGATGTGGAAAACCAAGGAGAAGAAGCGAGGAAGAAGAAGTGAAGAAGAAGAAGTCACCACATGCACATTCCAGTTCTAGTCATAATCATGCTTTTCTAGACTAAAGATGTGTTCGCCGGAACGTCACCACGGCCTCAGCGATTCCTTCGTCTCAACTAGCGCCACACACGGATATAGCCAGACCAGGATAGTTGCCGCTCAGTTCGCTCTCATAGCACCTAGAGACGTTAACGCCGTGAGGCCAAACGTATAGGCCAACAAATTCACCGTCAGGCTTTCCGTGAACCAAAAAAACGTCCTCATAAAAATTACAAACAATTCAGACTTCTTTCCCGCTTGCGCCTCCACTCGATCATTTGAAGAAACTTTTTATAATGGCTGTGATGGCTTGCTTTAAAATTGATCGAACCCACCCACCGAATGACCGCTGACCCACTACCTTTAATTTTCTGAAATTAACGTTTATTGTCTTTTGCGGGCGCGCGTTTCGATCTCGGTCAGCTGCAGGCGATCGCGAAAATTTTTAGCCCTCATGCTGCCATACTTACTGCAGGTACCAAATAAACGGCTGCGCTTCCGACCCGCTGTCTATGGTGTTCTCTTACCTCGAATCCCGGTACACTGCCGCAACCTCGGCGCCCACGTGCTCAAGTGGAAGACGCGTCGGGAACATAATAGAAATAGTCCTTATTTTATCAAAGCACTGGATACATGTGCGGGCCAGCGCAAGCCAACAAAGTTTTGTGGGGCCGTGAGCGGCAGTTGCAGCACATCAGGGACATAGCGATACAATAGTCGATGTCTTTTATAAAGGAAAAGAAAAAAAATAAAGAGAAAAAGAAGGTTGATTGATTGTGGGGTTTAACGCGCCGATGCAACGCTGCCGATGAGGCGCGGCGTAGTGGAGGGCTCCGGGTTAATTTTGTCCACCTGGGGATCTTTAAAGTGCGCCGAAATCTCGTACACACGGGCGTTTTTGCTTTTCGCCTCCACGGGCGTTTTTGCTTTTCGCCTCCATCAGAAAAGCGGCCGCAGCGGCCGGGAATGGAACCCGTGACCTCGTGCTCAGCAGCGGGACGCCTTAGCCACTGAGCCACCCCGGCGGGTAGAGAAAGAAAGTAAGAACAATGAAGACAACAGGGGTGTGGGAGAAACAGCACCAGAGGATACATTCAACAGCCTACACATCAACCATGTAATTCAAGAAGAGCGGCTCTAATTCGAGCACTGGCGTGGCGACCTTTTCCTGAGGACCGGGCTATGCACCGTATCAACCCGACCCACACTCTCCTTCATGCCGTTTTTCAAACAGTCTTAACGCACCTACCGACATTACAGAGCACACTGAAAATGTGGACTTGCCTATGTATATACAAGTCGAATCAAATAGTGCCAAGACAGACACAATCACAAACGGTACAAGGGATCCCCTCTCAAAATTAATTTTCAATCCGAAATCCTTGTTATTTATTTATAGAGGGGTTAGCACACGCATGCTGTCACATACCAGAACAGGAAGCTATTTCCGCCATTTAGTAGTACTGAAAACTGGAGTGACCAAATTACCAGCTAAGAGTGCTTCGAATACCTTATATATTTCTGGACAAAATACGGAAACTTAATGACCCCGCGTCTCCACTATTTGCAATTAAGATGAATGAAATACCACGGAAGCTATGAATAATGAGGGGGTTAAATGAAAAATCAAACGGACCTGAAGACAACCTACAAGTTTGGTCAATCAGGACGCCTACTTGTCCCAATACCAATATTACCAACTTTAACGCAAACTAAAATGAATCTGGATATTCAGGAACACCGATGAAGAGTTAGTGACGCACCAGGCTGTTTCTCGTCCACTACTTGTAACATCGCAGGTAGTTTCCGTGATTTGCGGCCGTGGAGCAAAGCCGCCATTCAGAAACATGGATGTCCTCTAGTTCTTTTTCATCAGGCTATTTGAATGCTAGCGTGAAGTTAGCACACGGATAACTCTGTCGCCCTGCTTTTAGTATTAGCCCTTTAGCATCACTCCGCGGCTACGAAGAAAAACATGGCACACGCTCAAGAGTTGGTAGGTAATGCACGGAGAACTTGTGCCAAATCGTCACCGTTACGGGTTTGTGCCGAGAAGAAAGAATTCACTTTGCCCATCATCGGTTAAAAGCGGTAGGCGTTTGACGCTCGAATTTCAACTAGAGCACCAGACTCACCTGGGGACGCGAGCGATGACGGCTAGGTACCAACGCATGGATTCCCGGACTAGGGTTGCACTCTCACTTTCAAGCCCATTAAAATGTTTTCTCTCTCTTTTTCTCAGAGGCAGCATCGGAGAGAATGAGTGTGAGCCGTGAATTGTAAGACCTTGCAAGATCAAAGGCGTTCTGGGTATAGACGTACAGGACTTATTTTATTCCTTGGACCATGGGAACTGCACGAGGGACCTTGAGAATTCTTGTGTGACGGATAATGACTACCTTGGCCTCAGGGAAAGGTGAGATGTTTAGTGGAAATATTTCTAAAGCCACTTTTGCATTACTAGAGTTCCGCAATTAGAGGATGGAACGCATTCTTTCATGAACAAAAAATAAGTGCCCTTCCACTCTGTGAAAACGGATGACCTGCGAAGATGCACGCCGCCCACGAAGTGCACGAAATAAAGTACGTTTGTTTGTAATTTACGACTGAGCATACTTCCCAGCCAATTCCGTGAATTAAAATTGGACAGACTCGAGCTTTATCCTAGCGGACAAACGTAGATATGTCTCTTTTCCTCCCGTGTGGTAGGCCTCTCACTGTTTGTGTAACACGCCAACCCAATCCCCTCTACCACTGAGGACACCGGAGTGGTCGCATTGGAATGTTTGACGGCCACATTTAAACCTCACGCCAACAAGACGGACATGTCATCAGTAAGGGCATGTAACCTTTAGCTGCGGGTGCCCGCCCCCCCCCCCCCCTTCTTTCTCCACTCCTCAGCCGTGCACGCATAACGCGGCAACCGGTCATGAGCGGGACTGAAGTGAACGACACTGTCGAACAGGAAGCTCTGGAAACCCTTAAAGCTGAACAAGTGATATGCGCCCACGTCGGGGTTTCAAGCGGGACAGTTGCTGTTAATCCGGGAGGTATTCGCAGCTACTCGACCATCCAGAACTTGAGGCAGCAACGGCGGCGGCAGCGGCTTTCCGTTGTTCTTGCGCCCATTCAGGCTTCTGTTCGGGCTGGTGCTTCTTCGGTTTCCACACTTCTTCCTCCAAGCGAACGACATGCGTCAGTCCCATAGCGCGTTAACCCCTCGAAGGCATCAACATTTATTCCAGCTGGCACAAATGTGTGCGCCCCTTTCGCTGCCCATTCATAGGCATCTTACTGCCTGTTCAACACATCAACCCAGATCCAAACCGCTCGATTGCGGAGGACAGCAGACAGGGCGCATTGAGCCGTGAGAGTTCCACGCTTAAGTCTCCCACCACCAAAACAGGTATGTAATCGGTGGCGGCGTTACGCCCTGCTGTGCGTGCATGCCCCCTCCATCCAGCTACAACCCGTGCACGCCTAAACGGCAACCGTGGATACACGGGCGACGGGAGAGAGAAATACTTTATATTGTCACGAAGCCAAAGACGACGCAGTTGTTTTGAAGGAAAACACGTTTATTGGAGCGAACTTGTGCTCCCCTAACAACTCAAAGAATACACAGGCGGCGAAGCAGCAGTCAACAAAGTGACGTGTGCGGGCGAGCGTCGGCGATTCGGATACCGCGGCGTCTGCTCTGCAGGCTTTTATCTTTCCGCGCCAGTGTTTCTCGAACCGTCGATTTACATTTATACCCGGTTACAACTTAAGAACGGCACCACCTCATGTAGTGTATCACTCCGCCGAAGCGCCGGACCCGTGACGTCAGTGCACGCGCGTTTTGAAAGAGGATCGCGATAAATTCGTGACATCATCTGCTTTTCTCACCGAGTTCGTTTGTCGTCACTGCAGTAATTTATAGGCAGATTAAGGCCTAAAAGTAATGGAAACGACTCGTGTCCGGTGTGGTTAATGTGTGCGTGCGCTGGCGGTGATTGCTATCGGTTGTTTATCTTGCGTCTCTCATTTCAGAACTGATCGATTGTCCACACCGCACCCGACCTATTCGTGGACGGCGCGAGATTTCGTATTTATGACATACGAATAAATTTTAATATAGGGCGTAAAAGAGCGAGTGCGTCATTAATTTATATAAGACTCACCATGTTATAAAGATCGATGCAGTTATGCGTACGTGAAGTACTCGATGTGCTGAAGCATTAATTTCGCGAGGTACGCAACATTATGCGTGTTTGACGACGACGCGGAGAACAATTTTAGATTTTTAGATTATGCTGATGGTTAATAACAATGGCATCAAACACTCTTGTGTTTAGTAATGTGTGCACAAAAGCCACGCCAATCGGAGGTGCACATAGGTAGCGCGTTGTTTGTAAAAAGAAAAAAAATAACAGAATTGCTCCTTTCAGATCACGCGTGAAAAATAGCTTCGCTTCTGCTTCATTATTACGCGTGAGTTTATTACTTTCTATTCCTGGTTATTGCTCCTTACATGTGCATTGCCTAAGCACTGCCGTCATTTCTACGACTGTCCTTAATATCGCACTGTTACGCGTTTTTTTACGCAGTCTTGACAAGAAAGCCTGCAGTTTACAGGAAGCGACCATGAAGTGTCTGCGCGTAAAAACCGTGCTTCACGGTGCTGCACATTTTTGGGAAAAAGCGCTTTTGCGATTCTGATCGAGTCTCGGAATGGATGGTAAATTCTCCATTCCTGAAAAATGCTCTTTCGCAGCTGCCATGGTAATTGCGATTTTGACAACGCCAATGTAGGTTATTAAAGGCTATTTCACTTCTTTCAGATTGTTATACGCCCTAACACACGGCATTTGGAGTGTCATTTTACGAAACTGGGGAAAATGCCTGCACAGGAAAAATGTTTTGGCGTCATAGTTACAGCTCACCTTTTTATGTCCATTTGCTTGAATTTACATCTGCTGGGGCAAGCTCAAAGAAATCGCAGGCCAAATAGCAAAAAAGTTTGCTTTTCTCTTAATTATATGTGGGAGTGAATTATTCACACTTATAATTTGGCTAGAGAACCGCCACTTATAAACAGCATTTGTTTTTATTCCCTTTTGCGCTGAAATGTTTATGAATGAAAAGTTGTAGTGTCTTCTATGCAAATTCAAGTGCCAAAACAAGGGCATGATGCAGACAGTCTCACTGGCAGGCATACTCATGCATACGAGCTTGAGGTATCATGGACACGAGCTTGAGGTACCAATTTACAAATATGAAAAGGTTATTAGAACCCAGAAACATTAGCAGGGGCTTCCTCCTCCCCCCCGCCCCCCCCAAACTAAATTGGGCTAAAACGTGTTGTGTGGTTTTGACGTGGAGCTTCACTTAACAACAGAATGCAGAGTGCGACAGGTAATTCCCTGCAGGCCTTCCATCTGGATTTACCACTAGGGCACTACCACAGGTGTATGAAGACATTCACAGTGCCCGTACACAGTTTTGTTCAATGTTTCCTCCACATTATCACAATAACGCACTGCTAAGAACCTCGATATCTCACATTTCTCTCTGAAGTATGCTTTAGAGTCCAGATGTTGAAACAGCTGCTTACACTTCTATTCAGCTGCTTATTTATATACGTGAGGCACTTTCGACAAACTTGAAACTCGGTCTCCTTTATCACATTAAAACAAAGTTGCATTCAATGACCTCCCCATGCCCGTAATATGAGTCACATTTTATCGTGTCTTACAATGAGCCTGAGATTATTATACATGCTTTCGTTATAAGCAGTGTACTCTACATGCACAAAAATAGCAATGGCTGCTTTTTTGATACCATTCAACACGACACCAAGCCAGGGATGTGTTGAAAAATTGCAACTGCACCGTAAATTGTAATTTTTTAATTACATATTACATACATTGAATTACACTGCAAGCTTTGACTTGAAATCACATACAAGCACACCTGTAGTCAGAGGAAAAAGTACACATCCTCAGTGAAAACACAATATCCCATACGTGGCGCTGCCATGAGAAGTCCATTCAAGCACATAAGTAGCATATGATGCCACTTAGAACACTGCAGTGATTTCCCTTATACCGTACTTCCAAATGCTGCCGGTGCAAAGGGGCTTAGTGAGATTGTTATACAAGTCGTTTTTTGCCTCAGCACCTCGGCAACTCTTCATTGCCAGCAGTTTCAAATGACATAAAATCACCAAATAACGAGAAATATGGTTGCAGGTCACATAATGCTGCAAGACAATTTCAAGCTTATGCGCAGAAGGTTCCTACTCATCAGGCACAACGCCACAAATGAGACGTAAAGAGAACAAAACGACATGAGCACATTTTGTACAGCAGCCACTTATCGTAGCAGCCATTTAAAAAATTTTTCTGTACTGCCGCGAGGCACAGTCCTCTCGTTGAAGCTTGTCGCTGAAAGTTTCAGGCAGTCCGATAACTTAATCTGACAGCCTTGCCCTGGTGGTATTCAGCTTATCTTGTGCATTGTTGCAATATGTTGGCATTCGTTCCAAGGGCAGAAGAGTGTATTGTGGAAAAGCAGGGCACACATGGTAGCAACGTCAAAAAATTTGTTGGTTGGACAGTAAATTAGCCTGCTAAATGTAGTCGTGCAGGCAGAACAGCCATTCTTATAGAAAAAGAGACTTCCTTAAAATTGTTGACTGCAAGCTTGGGCAGATGGTGGTTTCTCCCTGGTCGATGCAAAAATGAGCGGGAAGTTTTTCTGTTTTCTTTGCGCGCATTCCCCCGACAAGGCGCAAGCTCGTACTGACCTGTTTGCTTCCCCACAAACAGTACCACATAATGTAACGGGAAATGTATTTCTTCTTTGTGAGGGGATATTAACTGCGTAAAGTGTCAGTGACAAGGGAGAGCAGAGCCAGACACTCTCAGCTTGTACACTAATGTTCGTTTTGTAGGACAGTGATAGGATCCATGTGGACCCGGGACGTCAGTGGGGTGCCGCCCCGCAACACATGGCGGCGTGGCACGTCTCAAGCTCACCTGGACCGTTTCTGCGTTACCAGGGACTTCTTGCAGTGGGTGGTTAGATGCGGTGTCACACGTCTTTTCTGACCATGGACTAGTGTCTTTCTCCATATTAATCAGTTTGGCTCGTGTGGAAAGAAAGACCAGCAATCGCCGGATAACGAATCCTGACGCTGTTCACAAACCTCAACTCGTTGAAAAGGTAAAGAAGACCATTGGAAACCTTGAAACCAACACTGCAGACGTGGCCGCATGAAAATATTTTAAGGAAAGATTTGAGCGTGAGGCCACAAAGATAGGTGGGCGAAGGCAGCCGAGCATAAAGTTACAGAGCGTCGCCTCAATAATACAAGATTGTCTTTTCAATAATGCAAGATTGTGTCACCATTCCCCTTAGTTTTATGTTTCATGTTCCTCAGCCCTACATTGTTGACCGGCCATGTAAGCAACCTTGGTATTGTTCCAGAAAAGAAGTTGAATTCTGCTGCATAAACCAAACATAGTGGGAGGATACACAGGTGGCAAGCTCGCTGTAGGCCAGACCGCTATTCAACATTTGGTGGGCTCTTAAAAGAGCCGTTTGGAGCTTCGGAGCTGAAGACTGCAGCATGGTAAGCCTCACTCCATTTGCTCGATGCCGGAGAGGTCGTCATCTGCACTCCCACAGCTGTCGTCGTCTTCCTCCCCAAGGCTGATGATGATTGGCTCCACATGGTCACTGAACCCACGCGCCTCTCGGCACTTGTCCTCAATGCCAATGACGTGCTCAACAGCCTTGGCCCAGTTGCTTGGAGAAACATTCTCAGCTGCTGTGACGAGGAGCTTCCGCACACTGTCAATCTTGAAGTCAGTGTTCAGCCTAGCAACTTCATCTTCCGGAAACTGACACCGGTGTACTCACTTGTCTTGCGGCAAGTCTCTATCACGCCAACGTGCTGGTGCTCCCCTCGCAGCTTCATGTAGACGTTCAAAACTGTCTGCTGAACGTGGCTACAAAGAATAATGCCGCTGCAGTTCTTCCTGTACAGATGCTTGGTCGCTGATGGGCTCTGAGGGGGAGGTGAACTCGCCCCAGACCGCAAACGCGACGAAGAATCTGGAGTCGAAGAAACAGTAACAAATGCGGCTGCAGGTAGTACTGCGTAGTCATGCTCCGCCAAAAAATCGACCTCGTACGATACGTCCATGTTGGAGAATGAGATGGTGTAAATTGTGGGGACAAAAATACAATGCGTGAAGCAAAGAGGCCACTATACGCTAACACATCGTAATTTCAAAGCTAGTGAATAATGCATACGTGTGTAAAATATAACACGTAAGCCATAAAAAGTAAACGAAACTTTGTTATTTTTTTCTTAATAATGTTTTGTTTTGTCATTTTTGCACCGGGTTTTGACTGGGAATTGCTTTTTTTATAATATTTTTACGATTTGATACACGGTAGTTGTGGTAATGTATCTCGCATTGAAATTTTAAAATCCCAAGAACATTAAGTTTACTTGTTTTGTTTTGGGAGGTTCTTTTATTTTGTGCTTCCAAAAACATTCGCAGTAACGCACTCTTTGCGCCGAGCGGAGGAACAGCCGGTTGCGGTGATGAGGCGCGAGGTGCCGTTCTTAAGTTGTAACCGGGTATAGAACATTGTAGATCAAAGAAGATTATTCGAGGCTAGTGACGTTATTGTGAAACGCTCGCCGTATGAGAATGAGATAACCCGTGCGGCATAAAAATATAGAATCGAACATGCGCTTCGCTTGGGACACAGATAACACAGCAGGGCACGGCCGGGCAGTAAAAACAAAACATAAACAGACAAACCCAATGCCTAGTTCACGGCAATATGCAGTCAGACTAAGATCTCTCATTATTTTTCTGCCAGAAGAACTATGACCAGCTGGTCAATGAGGGTCGCCGACGTGACAATGTCACTCGGAATGGCTTTCGAGCTAAATAAGAATTATGTCCTCACGCCGGCGTTCTACCCGGGCAAGTTGTTTTCAACTGGCGGGGACCCGGAGCTAGTGGGCGAGGTGGAATTTCAGGCGGCAACGGCCGCGGCTACAATCTCGGCGGTGGCGGTGGCGGCGGCTTTCGGGCGTTTTTACACCCACTCGCGTTGCTGTTGATTCTGCGCAAACATCTGTTAACGGTGCCAGGGCCGCTGTCGGCCAACTGCGCAACTTGTGAAAGAGGCATCGGTGGTGGCGAGGGGAGTAACCGTTGGGATAACCGTTGTGAAAGAAGGGTCGGTAGTGGGGGGGGGAGGGGGAGGGGAAGTATATGTCTCCATATACTCCGGGGCAAATTGGGGAGGGGGCGGGGTGAGACATATACTGATTCGCAGTACATTCTGGTATTTTGCATTGTCTCCAGTAGTCCTCATGCTAAGCGGTATTTACTTTGAGGTCATTATTGAGCGAGTCTTGAACGTAACACCTGGGATAGGGGCAGCATTGAGGTACTTGGACGACTTCGTGGTTTTTGTAGAAAGCGGCGACTTCGATTAATGTAAGGCCAATATTCAGACTCTCCCCCGGTCACGTTTGTTGGACGTAAACCCCAGTCGAACAAACACCTCCTCATCGACGCCGCAGCGTGTTACAAAGTAGTAAAGTATAGCTTCGTGGTGCCGTGCGTTCGTTGCGCTTTTCGTGAGTCCTATTTCTCCTGTCTGATGAATGAAAGTGTTTTTAAAGCAGCGTTTTTAAGCAGGGTAAGAGGCGGTCCACACAGAACGAGAAATTTCTTTCGCAGGCATATGAAGAGATTGCAAAATTCTTTAAACCAATGGCACTTGCGCAGGTTGGTGATCACTCTGGTGGGAAAGGGAAGGCACCAGCGGTAACCCCTTACGTCTACAGGATATCTCACGGGATAGAGAGACTGGTTTCATGTTCTGGAAATATTGCGATGTTTCCCACCTCAAACAAGCAACAGCGTTTGAATACCTTGGATAAAATGCAGTGGAGTTTCCCCGTGTTTTCAAGCCCGGTTGGTGAGCGATTTAGCTTTTTTTTTTTGTGTAACGCATGTGGTTTATAACATACCGCTCTCCCCTAGCATAGCATCCGTGGGACCGACGGGCAGGTGCTTGAACGGACGTCCCATACAGCATACCTAGTACACTTTGAAAGACGAGCCTTATGCCGTGCACCTATTTTTCTACCGCCAAAAATTCGGCTGATTTAGCTGCGGGGGCGTCAGTGCGGATCTCAAATGTCTTAGTGAAATCTGGTTTACCTAGTGTGTGTTGTCCGGAGAAGCGTTGTTTGAGCAACTTGAGGGCTTCTTCGTGATTGGCGCCCCATTTTACGCTGTTGCGCCCCCACCCGTCTTGTTCAGATAGGGGATCGGCACAGTGATCTCGACGTAATTCGGTATAATAATCAGCTTAGCCAAGGAATACGTGAAATTGCTGCTTAGTCTTTGGTTCCGGGGCGCCCTGTATTTTGCCCACGATCTTTGCCGGTGGCGCTACTTTTCATCCCCAAGTTTGGTGCCCGAGAAAGTGGATCCCTCTTGCTCCGTACTCGAACTTGGTTGGGCGGGCCGTCTGTTCTTCAGCATCAACTGTGGCGACCACTTATCGGCGAATTATAACCCAGAGTTGGGGCGCAGTAGGGGACGAGAGTCTGAACTTGGGATTGTTTTGAATTTATTTGGGAAAAAGCAGCGCAGGTGAGAGCGCTGTGTCCTCCTCTCTACTCATTTTTTTGTAAGCGTTGCTTTTTCTAAACCAGCTAAAATGGTTTCATAGTCAAGTGACTACATAAGCTTTAACAACACAGCTTGATTACGACATGAAGCTACAGCTTGGCAAAATAGAATACATTGATCGGCAAAACTTTGGGGCGCAGTTCACCCGCTAACGCAACCTTGCAGTTCCTGGCGCCTCGCGTTGTCACCCTTCCAATACTTGATGACTGCAGGCCCTCTTAGCGTTTTGTATACAGGGGTGGAACAACGCCTCCGGCAGGACGTTCACGCATATAAAATCACATAACGAGAAAAAGCAGCCAGTCTTGAGCTTCAAGAGAGTACAATAAAACTTATCGCACGGTGGTACGCAGCTGTTACCCTTGCTGCCCCGCCCCCAGCGCACAAACCCCGAACTCGGTTGTTGCCGGAAACGCCATCTGTTCCGCGCTGTTGGTTGGGAACTTTGCACAGCTTTGAACGAGCTTTCGAGAGCTATGAACGGATTCTGGACAAGTATTAGGAAAAAAGAACTCCTCTACCCTGCTGGTTGACCGCACCTGAGAAGGAAAAAGAATTACTTGCTTTACCTTCTTTTCCTTAACTACTTTTCGGTTCTTTTTACCCTATCTGTTCTTGTGAGATGGATATAGCAAAGCGTTAGATAAATGCTACACCGCTATGCAGTTTGACGTCTTCGTTAGCACTTCGTCACAAAAGTATAAGCCTCTGTCCGCGAGTAGAACACGTAAGCATTCCTATAAACAAAGCAGTCTTCACTAATTGTTTGTGGCACGAATTTTCAGTTAGACGCACTTTGACGAACGAACGCTCTGCAGGGAAATCGGTGCTGTCGTCGGCCAAGCGCATTACATTTTGCGAAGACCTGGAACCGGAGAATTCCACGCCGCAAGGATTTGCGCGGTAAGCAAAGCGATGGACGCGGTGCAGCCCCAGTTTGTATGGGAGATGCCACCCGCGGTGCACGCGGGAGCATAAACGGGAAATTGGCAGTCGTTAAAAAACAGAACCTTGACCGTGACCATGACATTAAAATGTGGACCAACAAAACGTTTCTTCGCCCGAGAATATGTTGTTGGCGGATCCGAACCATCTGCCTTTTTTTTTCAGTAAGAAACCGGAACTGATTGGACCTTGGCCACTTTGTTTACGCGGACGCGTGATCCACTAGCGTAAACCAGCGCACTTCGCGACCTTTTGCACCGGCTGGTGCACCAGGAAAGCCTCTGAGCACTCAGGCCGCGCTGTTGAACGCACACACCGCGTGCGGCGTTACGGCCCTTGCAAGCCTTGCATTAAGTGCTGGCTTTGCAACGTGCTTTTGTTCCATTTTGCGTCCGAGCCGGTGTGCCATGCCGTGGAGCAGCCGTTGCTGCCGGTAAAGGCTGGCCTCGAGCGGCCTATGAGTCGGGGATCATGAGCGAATCCCGTTGCCCGTTGCTCGTATACGAGACTGCGGCTGAGATCAGCGGTGTTCAGGCCCAGTCACGGTTCCGCTCACGCGGGGAAATGTGAGAAAGGAACGTCTTGGGAAATAAAAGCGCGCCGATTCGGGGGCTGCCGAGGAGCTGCCCCGCTGCGTTCCCACGTCCCTACCGCTCGCCTCCCACTTGCAAAAAGCTGCCTACGCGAATCAACACAGAACCCGGAAAAAGCCGACAGTTGAGCTCAGCTCAGCGGCCTATTCGCGCGTGCCTGTGTACATTTGGTCCCGAGACTTAACGTGGCTGCCAGTCCCATGTTGGCTCGGAGCCCGCTTAGCGCGTTTTCTGGTCTTCAAGCAAGAAAGCGTTTCGTACGCCTACGCAAGCAACAAAATGCAAAGAAGCCACGAAAACGTAAACACGCGAGGAGAGCGTTGGTCGATTTTTTCCTCCATTTATACCTTTCTTTACGTAAACGTGACCGCGAATTCCGAGCTGGAAGGCCAGTGGCGGCATCGTAAGCTCAGGGGAGAAGCCATTTTGGAGGGCCTGACATGTTCTATATGACTGCTAAGCTTTTCTCTCTCCCTCACTCTCGTAAAACTGTTTCGCGTGGTCTTTGGATAGGGGAAATGAACAAGTCGAAGGGCCAGAAAATGACAAAAGAAACAGAAATATTAACAAAAAAGAGAAAATAGAATGAAACAATAAAAGCTGTAGGCCAGTTTGGCAACGTTCTGCCTTCGTGGTGGAATACAGAAGCGCTCAAAAAAACAAGGACGAAGGAAGAAGTAGACAACACAATGGGGTTGTCTACTTCTTCCTTCGTCCTTGTTTTTTTGAGCGCTTCTGTATTCCACCACGATGAACACATACCAACTAGCCCAACTTTCCGTTCTTCTGCAACGTTCTGCCTCCAACCTCACGTTGCCGGTTGAGTGAGAAACAAAATGTGGGAACCGCAAAGTATGAGCTACGCAGAGCTTTTGTTTTAAATTTTTTATGGGATAACAAAAAATCCGCCAGAAACAACGCGATAAAAACGTTTTTGCCGACACTGCAGTTCACCAAAATAATTAAATCGGGGCAAGGAGATCCAAATCGCAATTAAAAAGAAGTGGGGGGGGGGGGGGGGCATAGATTGCGCCAGCGATACCACACAGCGTTGACGGTCACGAGCACTGGCGTGCTCTCAGCTTTATTTCTATGATGCTTCTCAGCACATCGGCTGGAGAAGTATTACCACGCATTTGCGATTGATTTATTTGTCATCTTCCGGTGAACAGTTTCTGAGTGTATTCTTTTCTAACTCCGGATACATGTGTCCCCATTCGGTGGCAGTCATGAATGATGATGCTCAAAATAAAAGGCTGATATGCAGTGTCACGACAACATTTTCGCCTCGAACAGGCCTTTTGGACATTCTCACTTTTATAAGGAGCTCTGAACTGCAAAACATACGCGCGTGTTATATTTATTATTAGGCTGAAAAACGGGCTTCACGGAAAACGGTTTAACCAACACTAGTACTGACTCCGGCTCATAACATCACACAAGGCAAGAAAAAAAAAAGGCAGCCCGTCGACACTGTGGGCAATGAGACGATGTCTCAGAATTAAACACCAGAAAGCAAAGAGCATCTGCCTTACCAGCCATGCGACTAAAATCACAAGGTGCAGTGCGAAGTCGCCTACTGCATACCTTGATCGTGCTGCAGAGTGTACATAGGCCAAGTGGGATGCTGGTCAATTTTAGTTTAAAGGAACATAAAACTTCTGTGAGATCAGGTGGAGGGGGAAGCTTGCCTGCCCACTATTGCAAAGCGTGCGGATGAACCCAGCTCCCCTCCCTCTTTTTTTTTGATAACCCCAAGGTTATTGACAGTGGAGCCACAAAGGGCGATAAGGAATTGTCTGAAGCGCTTAAATACGTAAACACGGTCACAATCATAGTGTCAGCATGTATACACTTCTCATGGTTACCGGGGAAAGGTCGCTTATTTGTAAAACTGCCGCTATTGAGACAAGTGATACACTGTTTTTTTTTTATGTATGGCGCATGCACGTGTGTACTAACATGTGTGTTGCGCATCTCTTTCCTTTGTATACGCCCCTTCTAGGGCTGGTCGCGTCCTTTTCACAATTTTGCAGTGGTCCCTTATTCCCTTGTCGTCTTGAAGACTGGGAAACTTTAGTCGGGCAGCTAAGTTCTGGGATTGTAGCCCAATGAATCATAGCCAGAGTTTGTACTGGCCCGTATTGTGCATGTTCGCTCAGAACATTATTCTACGAGAAAAATACCTGCCTGATGCCCAGATCAAGCTATATGAATTTTTCACTTTTCGTAACTACAACGTGGTACGCGAGGGTGTAACCCACAGTAGTGGCCTTTGACGGGGATGCCCCATAATTGTTCTTCCTACGCCTATTCCGTGATAGGTGTGATTCGGGTTCTTGATGGATCGCGTTTACAGGCATAGATACTACTGAAAGTCCACTTTGGCTGCTCCCTCTATTCTGTAATGGATCATGGTGCGAGCAGTAATTTGAAATCGTCTAATTTGATGTCAAATTACTCAGTCATAGGAACACCGTTTCCCATCAATAATGGTGCAGTGTGGCATGAAAAAAATCAAAATTTCGATTAAAGTGAAGCTGCCTTCACGGCTCTTTTAAGAAAGCGTGGCACGCACATGCGGTTCCCTTCGATAACATACCTGAAAAGCGGGTATTTTACTTCTTTATTCAATAAACGCACCCCGTTCGATCTTCGTTGGGGGCCCTGACAGATCGCAACGCTTACCGACTGTCTAATAACACTACCGGAATTCGCCAGCAGGCATAACGTAAGCCGTAATGCTCTTACGGAAGCGCACTCCTTTTGCCTACGTCGTGTCATACCATTTCCGGCCTAATCCACTGGCGATGTACTATCTGAACGAGCAGGCAGCGCCGTTTCTACCTTTCGGCACGATAGGACAGGAAGTAGGGGATGAAGTATCGCTGGCGGTCGATACGGCTTGAGCTGCGGAGTGGAAATTGGCATTTCTCATGACAGACGGGATCGTACGGGCTCCCACTTCGCTTTCAATGAGGTCGCACCGCTAGAAGGGGTTTTAAAATGATTTTCTCGCTAAATGTCTTAATTAGCTTATTGAATTAGTTATTGTCCTCAGAACTCAAGCGGCATTTTTCATTCCCAATCGCTTTTTGTGAAGCCTAATTTCTGTTAGTCTGATTAAAAGTGGCGATCAAGCACAAAGTGTTCTTTTTAATGTTTATTTCATTCATAACGCGATGGCTCTTCTATGTGTTCTTTCACTTTGAGTGGCCCACTTTCCATGAGTGATGCCATGTCAAAGGGCTAATGTAACCTTTTCCACCTCGGGATAACGCACGGCTTCGTAGAAAGGGAGTCCTCAGAAGAAGAGTGTTATGAACAATTTGGGAATGGAGGAAAGAAAGCGTCACACAGTATCATACATATCCTCATTTTTTTGGGGGGGGATGAAATTAAATTATACGTTTGTTAAACCACTGAAAATGTATAAAGATTGAAATACCACCGCATCGGGCCTTAAATTAGGGGATATGAATTCCTTGAACACACACCGCCGGTACTCAAAAAAAATTTAGAATTCATTGTGTCACAACATGCCCCGCAGAGCCAGTAAGTGGAATGTCGTGTCTGATGTGCATGTATGTCTCTTTGGGCTCGTGTTGGTGTGTTTTTGTAGCGCGAGCTACACTAGCCGAGGCTGAGCAGTTTCGCGTGGCTCCTGGAGAGCCGTGCTGTGCATACGCGAGGAGCAGTGACGTCTCACGGCAGAGCCGCCGGAGCTGCCGCCGCCGCGACTGGATTAGATTGGTTTGGATTGGATTGAATTGGATTGGATTGGATTAAATTTTATTGTATTGTATTGTATTTGATTGGATTGGATTGGATTGGAGCCCGTTTTAGCGGCAGTAAGCGTGATAATCAGCTAATCCTTGACAACCAGGAAAACTAAGAATAACCAGCTGAACCTTAGCTCACGCTACGTATATCCTGGCATAGCCGAGCAAAGCCACTGGTAATTTTTTCATCGAACGATAGTGAGCGTATTTCGTTTTGTGAGGGGAGCGTACATGTTCATAAGCGTCTTGTTTTATTCGCGTTGTTTTTAAAAAAAGTGAGAAAGGCGTATAACTTTGCATTCTTACGCTCATTACCCAATTCGGCTCTTTCTGCGTCTTTGTATAAGGTTCGGAGTTCGCGCGTTGAGGACTCTGCACCCCATAATACCAATATGGAAAGAACAGCTGATTTTAAAAGCTACCGTATAACAATATCAGAGACATAGAAGGTAGCACATTCTCATCATGCAACATTCTCACGAAAGAATCGTTCACTTTCGCTTTTGCAAGTGCTGCACACAATTGAAACTCGAATGAATAAAAAATGCCTGCAACTTGAAAGAAAAACACACCAGAATTCTGAGGTGTTCCGGGCAAAATTGGAATTTCATTGTTGTGAACCTTCGCCAGGGGCGAGCCCAGAAAATTCTAAGGGAGGGGCACCTTCTTGGGGCGCGTTGGGGGTGTGGTAAATGGCAGGGGCGCATAAAAATCGTTAATTCGCAGCTGCACTCCTGTTCTTCATTTACAGGTCGTTCAGATCGTTTCTATACTTGGGCCTGTCCCCGTAGGCTCAAAAAATTCTTCTACTCTTATACCTTGAGAATTGCCAGATTGGCACCGAGCAAGACACATAAATTGTTCACTAATCGCAACTACATTACGTGCTGATCAACGGCCAAGCCGGCGCGTCAAACCCCGTACATAAGGTATGCACCTGTAAAACTGGCGTGTTAATAAAACCAGCCCGGATCCTTGGTTCATTTGTTTGCGCACGCTAAATACCGGCTGGGCTGAATAACACAGCCTCGGGTATGTTTACCGACGGGCTTCGATGTCCCCTCTTTATATATTTTTATCCGGGACAAGAATACGCTGGCTCCAGTAGGACTGTGCATTGATTGGGTCCCAGCGAAACCTTAAAAAGGTGTCACCTTAGGGAAAAAGTGTCGCCCGGCGCGGTACGCTTTCCGGAGCCAGACGCTACGGAGCGTGTCGGAGTGAGAAGAAATTTACTGTGTTTCTTTATTAAAACATCCCCCTCGCGAGGGGCACGGTCAAATGCAGAGCATATTCGGGGGGCGCACATACTCGATTTTATCTGGTTCGAAAGAAATTGACAGCGAGAGCGAACGCCGAGAACCGCCCCATCACGGCACGACCGCGCCACGACCACTTCACGACTACGTCACGATCACGCCACAACTGTTGTTGCTCCAGCGCCAAACTACGACGCATGCGCGCCCCACCTGTTGCTGAACGCGATCCGAGCACGCAGAGAACACGCGAGGAGCAGCGGAGAGCAGGCGAGGAGGAGTGGGGGAGAGGGCGCACCTGGAACGGCTGTTGCGGACGCCGAGGCACGCCAACGCCGGGTGACATCGTGAGTTAAAGAAATGCTCTGCATTTAAAAAAGCCATAATGAACATGTTTTAAAGAAGGCAGCTGAATGGAGTGGTAAACGTTTCGATTAAAACGCTCTTTATTCCAAATATTTTTATATTTCACAAGGTATTCTTAGTAAACTGAAAGGATAAACTGAACGGAGGGGCACCTCCTTGGGGCGCGTTGGGGACCTTCTTGGGGCACGTCAGGAGGACAAGAAAAAAGAAGGTAAATTTCTCTCCGATCTTAGTCCGGGAAATCCTCTGGTCGTGAGCCACTGTTTTCGTATCAGTGAAAAGGAAGTGCCGGGTGTCGACAGCCCCGGGCGATTAGGTAAAAAAGCAAGCCTTTCCTCCACTGTGTCGCCGAGGCGTCAAGGATTAAAATGATATAATGCAGTGCGGCCGTTATTTATTTTCTTTTATTTCTTGCGCGCTGGCGTCAAAGTTTGCGCAACTTCTGTTTACACGAAAAATGACCACTGCCAGCGAAGGCAATCCATTCCCGTAGCTGAATTTTCCAGTCTTTTTTAAAAGGCTGACTACGTTTAAAATATATGCAAGGCGTGTCATGGTTGCGTTGGCCCGGAACAATATTTATTTTACTCATTTTCTACATCTTCTACTCCGGCAAGCACCTGCGGTGATCAAAATAGCTGCAGTCATAACATACACATTCTCGGCTACTGCTAAACAAACATTTATACTCTTAACCCTGTTTTTAGTAGACCCACTTCAGTGAGAGCGTTGTAAAAAGGTATATACCTCGCGTACCAACGGTATTGTGGAAGAATCGTGGAAAACACTGGGTATAAAGATTAACAGGCGACAGCACATTTCGCTCGAATGATATCACGTCGGGTGCTACAGTTCCCTGATGTGAAAATTTTTCGTTTGCACTTACGAATATGATGAAACATCATGAAAGACACATGTATACTTCATAAACCTCCGGGTAAAAATAAAACACCAAGTGAAAAATCATTCACCTGGCCCGGCGTTTAACGTCGACGATGGCTGAACATGAACTTTTCTCGTGACGGGTTCTTTGGTTGGCCAGTCCCTCACTGCGAGTACGTGCTACTCTGGAGATACGCACCACTTTCCCAGAACACCCAGAGCAACTGTCGGGTGTGCACTCCGTGGGCGTAACGTTTGGATTTGTTGTGTACGGCGCGAATCAGTACCTGCTACTTGTCGTTCAGTGATCAATTTTGTCGAGCGGGTGCCGGTTTGAGGTGTTAAACCTCAAGATGTGACGTATGGCATAACGTCTTAAGCCTCAACATGGGAAGTTAGGCCTAACATCTTGCGCTAGCAGCCTCACGTCTTGCGCTAGCAGAACAACGCCATTATTCTTGTGACGGATCCTTTGGTTGTCGGCTTAGTTTTCCAGTCCGCTTCGACCATGTCGAAATGGAGCAATCGAATAGACGTTGGCTTCACTATGCGAGGGATCCAGGTTCGATTCCGGCCACGGAAGCGTTTTATTTTCTTTTACTTCACAGACGATCATTCACCATCATCGTCAGAGAAAGTGGGCTCTTCTGCAGGGCGTATTGGCTTACAACGGAACCAGTGAGGACACTAAAGCTCCGCTTTAAAATTGTTCCTCTCATCCATAACAAAGGCGTCAGTGTAACGCTTTCTTTGAAATTATCGAACTCGATTGAGGAACTGATTTAGCACTTAGGGGTAATCAAGCTTAAAATGAAAGAATATAATGCACCCCAATGGTTACTTGAACACTGAGAAGATTGCCTCTCTGGCATCGTCCAAGGACACAGAAAGGCACAATCTCTGGGAATGAAAGACCTCGACCGTGTGCTTAGGTGGAACAACTAGACCGCGTTCTCCCCTTGTGTGAAGGACGGCGGCTTTTGCGAAAATCGGGATTGCGAGCGGGACCCTGATGGTCATTTGGGAAAGAAACTCCGTGCGTACGACGCATGCGTGGCAGCCCATAGCAGGCTCGCCCCCAGCTTTCCATGTGAGAGATTAAAATTGCGGATTGACTACTACTATACACACACACACACATACAGATATATATATATATATATATATATATATATATATATATATATATATATATATATATATATATATATATATATATATATATATATATATATATATATATATATATATATATAGATATATATATATATATATATGTATACATATAACAATGATGCAGTGCTGATTGTCAGTGCTATTCGGCTTCTTAAAGCTGCCTTATAGCGCCGAATGAAGTAATTGTCATATTTTTGTGATACAGGAATACAGGAATCAAAGTCTACAAAAAATCCGCCCTTATCGGAAGCTGGAATGGCACCCACAACCTCCGCATAACGCGTGCGGCGCTCTCCAAACTGAGCTGTCTGGGCAGCGAATTTTATCTCAACTTCAGCGGGTGGGGCGGCGCAAGTTGACATGTCTCTGAATATCTCTAAATATAAACCTCCGCTAAAGTCTAAAGAGAATTTGGCTGGAAGGGGGTTAAAGGCGAGGTAACCAGCTTTGGCACGTTCTGATAACATGGGTCGTCTCACTTCAGCTGGAGTCTCCCGTATCCAATACGAAAATAAAACAGATTCAACCCACTGTTTTCTGTATACTGACTGAGAAATAGAGCACCCCGTCACCATGGGCTGAGGGAAGAGCATTTCCGACTTCGACAGTAAAAACAGGCCTTACGCATAACGCAAGGGAGAGAGAGAGAGAGAGAGAATGCTCTTTAATGTGAACTGGTGAGGTCAGGGAAGACATCAATGCGTTTTATCGGTTTGTTTGCGCATACACAGTGCAGAAAAAAATATTTGTAACTTTGCGACGGTGCTCTTAGACGGTATGAGAAATTTGGAGAGTAGAGCTACGGAGCTTTTGTGTTATTTGAGCTTTTGCAGTAACGATAAAACCAAAATAAGGCAAATGAACTACTGCCACGGGGTGCCCCATAGCCTAACGACCAAGAACAAAGCAGAATTTTTTTAAGAACTAGTTTGTTCGCAAGGGCGGCCGCCAGATCTAAAGCAGAAGCAACACCACTAAAACTGCAATTTTCGGTTTTCAGAACCTGAATGCTGGAGTGAGAGGGAGTGTCCCATTTAGGAAGAGTTTTTTGTCATATCACTGAAACGCTCGAGGTTATTTTCACGGCTACAGGTGCCCCGTTAACGGCACTAATCCGCAAACTTGGTAAAGGACAAATTGCTGTCGTCTGTGGAAAGTCCTAGATTGGTTGGCAGTACCGAATGACAGAAAAAGAAAATTACTTATCGACAAAGCGACGCATTTGCCGCAGCAACTAGTAACCCACAGTGGCAACAACTTAGCCAATGTAAAACAAGCTAAAAAGTTTTACGGTGCTTTCAAAGTCGGCGTCGTTGGAGCACTCCAGACATTTGTGTTTTTCGGTAGCTGATTTTCACCTGCCCTTTCTCTTCAAAATGGACTCGCCCTCCGACCTCTCGTTGTTTCGAGCGCACAGATATTTTCGACAGGTGTTGGGTTAGATTACGTCGGTAGATAGAGTCAGGCAGCGCGCGACGTGTTTGGCGCGGTGCGGCAGCGAAAGCCAGTCTCCCTGTGTTTCTTTATAGTTCTTCTCTTTATACACCTGCGGCGAGACCCTTGTAAAGTGGAGCCAACCAAGGTTTTGGCGAGCGCAGTCCGTAATGTCTGCAGCGTTTCAGCTCTATAGCGTCTGCTCAACAATACCGGCCGTTATGCCGTAAAATTGTACGCCGCTTAAGCCATCGTGAATTCAGCAATAATACCAGTGTACTAGCTCAGGTTTGCACTGTGGGAATTGACGCAGTTCGAAATGAGAAAAATGAACATGGTAATTGGGAGCGCGCGGTAACGGCGAAATTTCTTCGGGAAATATTCGCCGACATCTACCACGGACTGAATGAAGCAGCATCAATTTTTTTTTAATCCATGGCTCTGATTAGGGAATTCCCGCGACTATTAACACTCCAGGACGAAATCCCATACACTATTGTAGGCGCTACCAAAAAAGTTGCAGAAACTCCAAAGCGCACATTTTCGCACAATTCTTAAGCATTATTTGGTTCTACTTATGTTTGCACGTACAGCTCGACGTATCCAACGTGTATGTGAACCACTGCAGAACTCAGTGAACTCGGGAAGTCGTAAAACAGTCATAATCATAATTCAGTAGTCATGAGGTTAATGTACATACCCATTAAAACTGCAGTCACGGCATATTGCAGCAATAATCATAAAACAGTCATAATTAGTAATAAATATTAGCATACCATTATTTCAACATAGCATGGGAAGAAACAAGTCCTAGAACAGCCATAAGCATCAATACGTGCTCATAGTTACATGTGATAATCGCACTCATACAACACAGCTGTTAAAAATAGCAAGCCATAGCGCAGTCATAATAATGACTCAGAAATCATAACATCTCATCTACCCATGGATCCCATGGAATCCCATGGTTCAGCTCAATGCACTAGATTGACCAATCTATGCAGCCAAACAATGAAATTTCGGCGAATAAGGGCATCGGGCATACAATTTGACTAAAATTCAGTCAGCGCTGTGGCAGTGGCTCACGCCACGGCCCGCGATCTTCTTACCCGGGCACTCCCGGATGAGGCCTGCCGCACCAACCTCGACCGCGGTCCACCTGCTCTGACCTGACCCCGCTCCATCAAACCTACACCAACAACCTGTATTACTACAGGGCCTCCCGACACACTTATCCACCTCCTCACCCTTCGCTCTCCGATTCCGACGTCCGCATCTGGCGAAGACTTCAAACTCACACATACCCCAACCACGTCGCCCTCCACCGCATCTCCCCCACCTTCTATGCAGCCAGCTGCTCACGCTGCGACACTGCCAACACGACCCTGCACCTTGTATGGATGTGCCCACTGAACCCCCAACCACCCGATCCCCCTTCTGGAGAGCGATGGGAGAGCGCGTTGCGCAGTTGCCAGCTCGAGGACCAGGAGGCCCTGATCTCTCGGGCGAAGGCGGCGGTGACCCTGCGCGGCCTACCGGAACAGGACGGCCACCCACAGCTCCTAACTCTTTCTCTTCCCTTTCCTCTCCCTTTTTCTGAATAAACGTTTTCCAACCAACCAGCGCTGTGGCACCACGAAATGCAAGCATGACGTTGTGCATTGCGCAGTGACACAGCGCGGTTCCCATTTTTTATTTAAAACAGGAGCACATTTGCTGCCATTCGCAGAATTCGCTCTGTTGGGGGCAGGCATGGTCACTCGAGCGCATTGTGGTAAAGCTGAACTACCGGATTGCCTCTGAGGGATACGACCCCGTGTACACTTTGGAGCGCATCTTTTCATGGTCAGTCATAGGTCTTAGTCACAAGTCATTGCCATTGTCAGGAGTGTATAGTTATAAGCATGAGCAGTCACAACCATAACTCAGTACTCAACAAAAATGTCAGCTAAACCGCTATA
This sequence comes from Haemaphysalis longicornis, assembly GCF_048455015.1. Lineage (NCBI taxonomy): Eukaryota > Metazoa > Arthropoda > Arachnida > Ixodida > Ixodidae > Haemaphysalis > Haemaphysalis longicornis. The sequence goes on along the minus strand of NW_027526203.1, from coordinate 308,656,466 downwards.
CCGTATGTATATTAAGGGTGCTCATCATTCCCGCGCACAGACAGGCGGACAGATTTCGGGGGCGAGTCGCCTAAGAATGCTTACACATTAATAAAGTAACTATGTGCAGTAATGGGCAAATGAATTGCGAACTCGAAAATATGAACCAGAACACACAAAATTAAAAAATACTGTCTGTTGAGGTCCAATAATGGCGCGCGATAGGTATATGAAGTGCAGAGACTTTTAGGGCCCCGCCTTGTCGCCGTAGCTCATTCGCTGTCACTCTGTCTAGCCACCACCGGAATCAGGCGGCGTAGCGGCGAGGTGGACCCAAACAGAGGCTTCGAAAAACAAGCGGTTTATATAGTCCTAACCGTTGGGAACTCCTGAACCGCTGACGCTTGTCATACATCTCCCCATTGTTTAGCGAAAGGAAAACTGCAGGTACATTTCAGGCAAAATCTGTGTAAATAACCCACAGCCCCCGCGCCCATTTAGTTAGGAACGCCCGTTACATTTGTTTTTACGATAGTAGGCGAAAACAGTTGCCGCCGAAACGGCACGTTCCAAACTGCGCGCGAGATGAAAGCAAGCACAAAAAGAACAGAACCCCTGCTCGTGCAGTTCCAGGCAGAGGGTGCGCGAGTACTAAATTGGAATTGCATTGTACACGCATCCGTTGAGTTCATCAAGAGAGGAGTGAGGCAGGCTAGCTTAGAGCGTGATGGGTGGTAGCAGTGAGCGGAAAACAGCGCCGGAGCCCATTATGGCGAATCACTGCTGTTCACTTCCGACAGCTTTCACATTGAGTGGAAGGGCTTTGATTTTTGTAAAGCCACATTTTCCAACTTTGTTTTTGTAACTAGGCCACGTGTCATTTTGACTTGCATGGAAAGAAATCGCGCTATCTGTGTGTTTCCGTTCATATTTTGGGTGTTCGCGTTTCATATGCCCATCAGTGTACGTGACTCGTCTCCTCTAATTACAAAGAACGCGTTACTGCTCTCCGTTACCTCCGAATGGAACTAGCATTCGATGACTACCATTACTGAAAAGATGTAACGAAGACTATATGTCCACGCTCTTTATTCTCGCGAATAAGAAGTAGCAGGATTTTAACTTCAGCCAGTGTGGCGTGAAGGTGCTTCCCGAGACAGTCACTTGCTCCAGCATCAAGAGAAACAGGCGTGCGTGCGTGCGTGCGTGCGTGCGTGCGTGCGTGCGTGTCCCTTCCAATGGCGCAGAGCAGATGAAAGTCATCTGAGAAGATGAAAGTCAGAGCACGGCTACGACACCACTGAACGATTTCAATGAACAGCTGCAGCGTTCAAAGGTTACTGTGCGGTTGTTCTGCATTCCATGCTTCTATAGAATACCGAATGCAGCAGTTGGAGGTTAATGGGAGAGGTGTTCGTCCTGAAGTAGACCTAATAAGCTGATGATGATGGTGATTATTATTATTATTATTATTATTATTATTATTATTATTATTATTATTATTATTATTATTATTATTATTATTATTATTATTTTCATCATCATCATCAAACAGCGAGCTCTCCGCCGCTTGAGCATAATCTGCCGGATGTCTAGAGAATTCCGTAGTGCAAAGTCCTTCCTGAAACTGTACTCCACTGTCTGTCGTCCCGTGCTGGAATATGCCTCGGTTGTCTGGAATGGCACATGCAAATCTAACAGCGGGGCCATTGATAAAGTGCAGAATAAGCTGCTGTCCATACTTAGACATCGCTTCCCTTGCGAGTATCACCGTCTTTACTCCGGACCACGGTACTTGCAAGTGCTGCCTGATCTAAAGTCTAGGCGCGATACAGCTGACCTCTTATTTCCTTTTAATCTCATACATGGACAAATTAGCAGTGCGGAACTTCTTTCTGAGCTCCAGCTAACAGTGCCTCTTAAAACCACAAGAAAATGTCATCCTTTTCGTACTCTCAGCTCCTGTAACCGACATTGCCCGCTGTTCAGGCTGCAGAACACGTGTAACTTCTGCCCTGCAGACGTAGATATTTTTAACAGCTCCCTCAATCAGTTCAGTTCAGACACTTCCAGAATTCTCATCCGCTAATATGCTCCCTCTTATTCTCTTACATGGAACTATAGGGAATATTTCTTAGCTCCGTCATACTGAATGGATCTTGTTCTGGTTATAGTAACTTCTTTTTACCTGTTTGCCTTACTATATGGATAGTATGCTGTTTATATGAATTTTTTGTTGTTTTCCATTTTGTGCATTGCTGTTATAACGTTACACGATTATCTGTAGTGTGCAGATGTTCTGTTTCATCTGTACGATGCAATTACGAATTCTGTTGTAGTCAGTTTTGTTTGTGTTCATTGCATGTAGTGCATACGCTATCTACGTTTTGTTGTGGTTTGTGCGGTATACTTTGTAATATACATTGCAAAAGTTATTTTTTACTGTTTTATCTTATACGTTGTCAAAGTGTTCTTTCCTTTCCCTTTTTTCCCTTTTTTTTTCACTTGTATCCGTCGGTGTGCCAGCACCAAGGCCTCACGGCTGTTCCTGGGCACAATAAATATACATGATTGATTGATTATTATTATAATTATTATGGGCTGTACTTTAGCTACCGAACGGAGCAGTTGGAGGTCAATGGGAGAGGTTTTCATCCTGCAGTACCCCTAGTAGGCTGATGATGATGGTGGCGGCGTAGATGATAATGGGGATGATGATAATGATGATGATGATTATGGACTGTGCTTTGGCGATAGACGCCAATGCTTTGGTCTTGTACCCTGCACTTAACACGTCCGCGCCAACGAAGCTATGTTTTTTTTTCTTTTTCTTGCTTAAGTGCTCTTCCCTTGCTTTGCATGGTTTACTTTGTATTTTGATTCAGAGCTTACCACAACAATTTTATTTTCAAACTTCGTTTCTCTCCGAACTTTTCTAGCAGCCTTTCCTTGTATCTCGTTTTCAAAGTGTTTTTTTTTTTTTAATCTCGCTGATGCACCCGTAATGTCCAACATTCACCACTCATCGCTGTAGTCATCCCCCAACTGGCGTAGCAAGCCCTGTAACCTGTAGGAATGGCCTCCCCAGTTCCCATTCAAGAGTCCTCTCTCTCTCTCTCTCTCTCTCTCTCTCTCTCAGAATTACTCAGCAAAAAACATTACTCTCAGCACAAAACTGGAAGGAGGACTCAGCGGCGTTCAATTAATGCTTTCGCTTTCACAACTGATAAAGGGTACTTAGGTTGCCTCGGAATTTCTTTCTGAACTCTCAGAACCCTTTGGCAAAATCATCAGTGGGCCTTACGCTTGAGCAAACTGCGTAAAATGCAAACAATGGGACCATGTTGCAGAGACTTCGAGGACATCGCTAGTCCTTGGGTAAATTACACGTGGTCATATAGTGATAGTCACTACAGGTTCATTTTATACACACTAAAATAGTCCACTTCATTTCTGGTTCTTGGCAGTTATTCCGAATCACCGTATCTATGAGCCCGCGGTGAAACATTCATCATCAGTAAAAGAATAACTGCTCCAAGGCAATTGAACGAATTATTTGGGTACTGTATGCACCGTACGCAGATTGAAAAAATTAACTTTGGGTGCCTACGTTATGGCGGATGCCTACACAACTAAGCGTTTACCCTGACCCAGTTTACTCTAACAACGAAGAGGCAACCTATTCACAATTTATTCTCTTCATTTTCCGCAGCACGCAACCATAAATGCCCGCACAAGTGAAAAGATACATCGATTTGTTTAAAAAGCCCTATACTTTACCTCATGCCATTTGATGCCATGAAACCATCAGAAGGAATCATGTCCGGCGTTCCTGCATGCGTAAGACGATTCCGTACAGGGTGCTCACCCTGGCCCTCCGGACCCCCTAGTGGAAGAGAAAATGCTGCCGCAATCACATCGCCTGACACATCCGTCGATGACCGCCAGCAATGCGACCTTCTTAGAACAACGCATTCCAGAGAGCGAGAAAAAAATTGCTCTTGTCAGTGGAATAGCCTGTTGTACTTTATTTGTAAATTTTCTTTCGAATTTGCAACCAACGTCATCCTGCAGGGCCTCTTTTTACTGCTTGCCGCTTTTTACAGCAGAGGCTGACGCGTAGGTTGGCTTTTCGTAACCCTGTGGAGTACCTTGCCCACATGCCTATAAAACTTCCTGTCTCTTATTTTATTCAGGTTGCGTCTCAATCTCTTTGCTGCAGTTGAAGAAAGCTGGTCATCAAAACGCCACCCGCGATGTCAGTGCCCGGTAAAGTGTCCAGACGTTTCGCGGGTCGTCCTGCAATGACCATAAAAAAGGCGAACGCAAGTATGCGCAGTCCCCTGACCACCATTAAAAAACATTGAACCTCAGCTCCTGGTTTTCTTCCCTTGATAGTAATGATAGCAGGTCGTCATGCGGTTACGATGTAATGAATGTTTCTCAGTTATAATTTATAGAAAATAACAGTGAACTTCTGTCCACGCGTCGTAAAACAAAAAAAAACTATAGGCACTGCTATTCTGAAATTGTTGCTTCATAGGAACACCTACGCCTTCCCGCAGTTAAGGAGCAGCGTTACTTGGGGCTCTGTAATCTATATATGGGCATCCACAGATAGATAAAAAATTGGCCGCGTATCTGCTCCTTTCGTTGCAAATGTCGTCAAAAGACGATAATCTTTATCGACTTTTCCCAAGTAAATGCCTCCCTTCGCTTTCCCGCTCACCTCTCATGTTGTTCCTGTTGCGTCGCGCTCCTCCCAAGGTAAAGACGCCAAAGGTTTGCTTAAATCATTTTAAACTTCCCGCGTTCCACTGCTCCAAACCGGGTGTCTCGATGCCAACGCTGCCGTACGGCGAAGACGCGTGTTAATCGAGGCGCCCTACTTCAACGTTTATGGAACCGCGTTTCCCTGGTCCACGTGCGTTCCAAGCAGAACGTGGAACCTATCTAGTGGAACCTTTCGTCACTCTTGCCACTTGATTTCTTCAACTGCCGCCAGATGCTATATGGCGCGGGCGACAGCAGGCGACGGCAGAGTGATATTTTTTTCTTCAGTTGATGAAGTATTTAATCTGGCCAAAACCAAACATGTACGATTTTTTATAAAGGAACGCTGCAAATATCACTTCTGTATTAATTTGTTGTCTTATATATGCGTAATGTCTTGTTGTTCTTCAGCAATATTGACATGTATGAACATTACACCGGACTTAGACGGGCACATTTAGCTGTGACTATATAAGACTATTGCGCAGGCATTGTTTTACTTTGGCCGGGTGGCTGAATCGAGTCACAGACAGACAGACAGACAGACAGACCAACATTTCTTGGTTTAAATAGCCCAAGAAAGACTATCGTCTTTAAAAAGCAGTCGACGTAGCTCGGATTGTAGAGCATCACTCGCATTTCGTGGAGGTCGTGTGTCCGTTTCGGACCTGTTGAAGGTGTCGGTTTTTAACGATGTGCTACCTTTATTACTTTCAATCAAAATTTACAGCATTCACTTTTACCTACATGAAACGCCAAGCTTTCATAATTTTCGTGGCATCAAAGATTGCTCACATCTCTAGGAAAGTGATCCGCGCCTGCGAAGCAATGTGTAATTATTTATTTATTTATTTGTTTATTTTTATTTATTTATTTATTTATTTATTTATTTATTTATTTATTTATTTATTTATTTATTTATTTTATTTATTTATTTATTTATTTATTTATTTATTTATTTATTTATTTATTTATTTATTTATTTATTTATTTATTTATTTATTTATTTATTTATTAGTGCCAGACCTTAAGCAGGAGCGGGAGCACAAATGTACAGCAGCTAGGACGCTAATTGACAGAACATAAAAAAAACGCATAAAGAAAAAAAAACGCGAAGCGCATTAACAATACTTTTCTTCAACTCATATGAAAACAGGAAATAAACAAAGAAAAAAAACTGCCGTTTATTCCTCTCTCATAGGAATCGGTAAAACACGAAAAGTGAAATGTGCAGCGAAATCTGCAGCTGAGCATGATTTGCGGGTCGGCGGCTGTCTTGTGGGTGTGCTTGTCGAGTGACGTCCTCCTGGCGGGTCGCTTCGGCAAAGGTGTACTGGCGTCATGTCCGTGACGGATATGGCGTCAGTGAAATCTTGGTGTATCATGGTGCAAAACACTTGCGTGTTAAAATATAAATCCCGAAAACCGCACTCTTTAGTACTAAAGGTTGCTGCCCCGCAATAAGACCCTACATGCAGGGGTGCACCCTTTAGAGGCCACTTGCTTCGTTTCACTGGCGTCATTTCCGTGACGGGAATACAGCGCACACTAGAAAAAACAGCGAGAAAGACAAGAAAACGGCGCATACTTATATACAAAAATATATTCGCGTGACACATTTTAACGCGCCAGTGTAGTAAACCGGTCTTATAACCACCATTTGTAGTTCGTTAAATAATAACAAGTGCAGCAAAATGCCAAAATAACGTATACCATGACCGACGTTCTTTGCTGTAGCCATTTACCGGGTCTAGCCCGAAAAAACCCATTCCAGTTTGAACCCGTCCCGCTTGAACCCATTTCCGAAACGCCCTTCCCGTTTGGCCAGTCCCGTGTGCGTTCGTTCCCAAAACGCCCTTCCCGTTTGACCGCTTTCTGTTTCAACCCGTTCCCAAAACACCCTTCCCAATTCAATCCGCTCCCAAAAGGCCCGCCTCAAATAGTTCAGATAACTTTCTGAGCTCGCAGTGCGCTTTTAGCCTCCAAAATTGCGCTGGGCAAGGTAGTGTAGGTTATTGAGTAAGTACTACAACATATTTTACTAATTTCTTGCCCAATTATTTAGCGCAGGGGCAAATTCTATTTCACCTTGACTCTAACTACACGGTAGATGGCGCCACCGACCCGGTTTCTTTTTATCGCTCTACAGGTTATGGCTACAGTATTCTCAAAACAACTACAGTTATGGTGAACTACAGCAACAAAATTATGCATGATTTGCTTCGAAATTAATTCATGTCGCTACTTGCGCCGCGGCGGGCGGAATACGCAGACCGCAAACGGTGTGCTAACCGGTAACACAGTAAATGGTGACGCAAACGCGGTAGCGATATGCTAAAACTTTCTATTATGTACGGAAAACTACCTAAATGTTTTCTTTCGCTTTTCCATGTACTGCGTGCCCGCCTATGTATTATCCGTAAAAGGTACCCGCAAGAGAATACAACTTGGGGTGTTCTCAACGCCTGGATGAAAAATTTGTGCGACCCCTTTCCTCCAAACAAAAATTTCACCTTCAGACTTCAATAGCCATTCTTTTACATATATGTGCCTATAAAGTGACCCTTGGCCACACATTAAAATGGACCGTACCACTGTCTTGGTCCGTAATAGTTACCGCGTTCATAAAAACGTTTTTTTTCTGTAGTTTGCTAGATTTGTAATTATATTTCGCGAGATCTTTTTCCTGTGTAGAAATAAAACAGTAGCCCTGTACTACCCCTAACAAATTAATAGTTGCATTTGTTAAAACATCCAACTTCATTTTTGCCAAGAGGTCTGACAAACTGGCACTGCGACCGCGGAAAGGTTCTATTTTGTTAATTCTCGTCCTTTCTTTTTTGTGTGTGTTCCATATAACATGCATGTGCATTCGTATATGCAACCGTAGGGGCTGGAACTATCACCGCTGCGCGGAGTACGCATGCGAGCAACACGTTCGAGTCCGCTCGGCCAATGCAGAAGCAGACGGAAGGGTCTGGTTTCAGCTGTAGGTAATTCACCAACGCTGTACGGGGTAGGACGTAACGCAGCAACTTACGTGCTGTTTTTTATTTGGCGCCGCGTACCGTAAAATGGACCATTGCGAAAAGGTTCCAGGTTAATAGGGCGACTGCATACTTCGGCTCCACCAGCCGTAACGTTTTTCTTTTTCTTTTTTTTTTTGTGGGGTTAAAATACAGTCGGACGCAACTCTAATTTCGAAAATCGCACGCCTCGGTCCGAGTCACCCGAGTCGAAACTGGGTTCGTTATTCCGGGAAGGGGCTAAATGTGAAAATACGAAACGGGAAGGGCGTTTTGTACCGGGTTGAAGCGGCACGGAACAAACGAGAGGGTTCAAATAGGAACGGGTTCAAATGGGAACGGGTTCAAATGGGAACAGGCGAAATTGGAAAGGGCGCAAGGGGAAGGTCGTTTTGCATCGGGGTGAAGCGGGAGGGAACAAACGGGAAGGATGAAATGGGAATTGGTTCAAACGGGAACCTCCCACATTTACCATGTTCTGCCTTATTGGTATTGCAGATCGTATGTGAGCCGGCTGAAGATTGTGTCCTGCCCTTTGGCTCAGCAGAGGTATCCCGGTCTTCATCCACGTGATATGCAGCGCATGAAACTATACCCTCCAGAAATTTACTGGTTTCGGATAGGGGGTAGCATTTACGACTGCCCACACTCCCGAATAGAGCGGGAACCATCAAATATAGTTACATGCTCAACCTGTTGCGACGTCCCGACTACGTAGACTTTGAAGTTTAATATAGACGTGTCACAAAACCCAGTATCTGCGGCGGAAACATGTCACGGTGGTAGGCCAGGCTATATGCGGCAAGACTTGCTATCATCGGCCTCTCCACGGTTCATGCCCATTGCAACCGTGTTGGACTGCATCCAATGCGATGATGCGGCTTACTGGTTACTCTCTTACTCCTTGGCTGATGCTTTAAAAGAAATGTACCACAACAGTTCATTTCTAGGTGCCTTTTCCTTTGACAGCTGTAACTGCGACCCGTTGAAAGGGGAGGGTAATGCCGTTTAAAACATGGCTGCGGCTTAGCTCAGCTAACCTTGGATATGCAAAGCAAAAGCTTGGCCTAGTCTGGCTGAGCCTTTAGTTCGCTTGGTTAACCTTTTATGTAGCTGTATTGCCGAGCACGGCTCAAAGCCGTTCGTTCGCGTGAAACGCTCACAGAAGGAGGCCCGGCCTCGCTTTCATTCTCGGAGAACGCGGCGTTCCTCTATCCTTTTTCTCGGCGACCGCAACGCGAGACGAGGAAGGAACTCATGAGAAAGTCATGAAAAAGAAACGAGAAACCCGTGCTTGTGGGTGGCACGTCACTCAAGTCACTCCGACTCCCGGGAGTTGAAAAAAGTTCCCTTTCTCCCCGAGTTGTGCCTCGCTGGACTGCGTTTCTTTCTTTCTTCGTTTCCTTTTTTTCCGCGGGAAGTAACAAAAGAACCTTTTGTCTGTATTTAACGTACACTGTCAGTTCAAATTACACATCTTTATTAACAACTCTTTTTGAAGACTTCTGCAGTACAGCACAGTGAGCTTACATAACTGTGTGCTATGAGAATGGCAGTCACCAACACGCCAGGCCAAAGCTGCCGCCGAAGTGATAAACAGTGAAGCGGTAATACATGAAGAAATCTGCAACGAGTTCAGGGTGTACGAGGACTAATACTGTCCAGACTCGCATTCCAGGCAAGCGGTGCCACGGAGCTAATGGCAGCGGCGGGACAGGGAGCGAGGCTACGAGACATCGGAGTTCAGGCGGACGGGGGGAGGGGGGGAGCGTGATAGGTTGTGCAACGTGTTCCTCCCTCGCCTGCCATTAATGACAGGAGGGCTAACGAGCTTTAGTGAAACGTTTACGACCAGATCGGGCGCTAGCTGCATATTAGTCTTGTTTAGGGAGGCGTTCAAACGTACAGCTGTTACTTCATTTACAGTGGCCTTGTTTTAATGACAAACTCCAGGCTTCCCGGTCCACTTTCACCTCCACAGGCGGAAGATATACGAGTTTTCTCGAAAAAAGATATACGAGTTTTCTAGAAAATATCTAGTCGTACCCGCAGCGGTGGCTCAGTAGCTAAGGCGTTGCGCTGCTGAGCACGAGGTCGCGGGTTCGATTCCCGGCCGCGGCGGCCGCTTTTCTGATGGAGGCGAAAAGCAAAAAACGCCCGTGTGTACGAGATTTCGGCGCGCCTCATCGCCTACGTTGTGTCGGTGCGTTAAACCCTACAATCAGAAAATATCAAGTTGTGCTCATGACACGAAGGAAAATGGACACTGGCCAGAAGAAATATTCGCCACCAATTCCGCGGAAATTTGTAGAGGAACATGATACATTGACCACTACTCGCAGACTTAGTCGAAAAACAGCACATGGAAGTCCGAATCACATCAGGTAATTTCTGACGGCACTGCTTGCGTTAACCTTATGGTCACCAATGTGCCTCACAGTCACTTCTCTTTGTCATAATGCACGTTATTGGAAATCTATGTTACTAAAAAGGTAAGTTCAAGAAATGATGAAATCCACGGTGCGATGTGACTGAAAAAATAGGTTCACGATTTGGACTTTTGTAAGATCTTACATTAGGCAATGTCACAGCGGCGATCCTTTTTCTTTCCGAATCGTATGCTCCGTTAAATCGTTTGCTTTTGAGTTGGTCGCAGCGATTTTCTGTCGGGTTCTCTGTGGCGAAAGAGATCCAGGGGAAAATTAATTAAAAATGGCGGGCTCGAAATGCGTTTAAATGCTTTCAGAATTAATATATTTGGAAATGCTAAAGCATCAATTTTGGAAACAAATTCCTTTGGGGCTGTATCAAGTGGTGCGAGGCGTCTTGATAAAACCTATGGAAGTAACGGCAGGTGGTCGTGCTGTTTCTCGAAGGACGCGATAGGATAGCAGCAGAGGATCTTTTCATTTCATTCGTTTCCCTCTTGCGGTGTAGAACATTTTGTGGCGATGCTCTTCCAGTCAGCACGAAAAGTGAGGCTCTTTGCTTGTTGCCAAGGGAAGCCTGGCAAAAGAACTGGCAGCGCAATTATGAATAATCTAGATCCCTTGACGTTCGCTCCGTAGTGTAGTTCCATCCGTAGTTCGTTTGATAAAAGTGTTGGACTCTACCCGGTCCCTTTTCGGTGTACTATAATTGTACGGCTGCATTGTCCCTTTGATGAAGGCATTTGATACCCCACTTGCGTGAGTGTAGCTTGAAAATGGACCTAAATAGGGTTGTGAAGCCAGTAAGGCCTGGAGCTTTCACTGTTTCCTCGCGCTTCAAAGCACTGTGGATGCTACGAGCTGATAAGCAAGGAGCAACACAACGTAGAGACACTTACCGGGACCCTTTCGTTCAGAGATATGCTCAGCCATTGGCTCCGCGCGGTGGTACGTCACGCATTTTTTTAGCAGCCGACGCGCATTCTCCGCTTACTACTGGCTGCGCGGCACTGCTTTTCGCGTCGGCAGTGCTCGCGTCAGTAGGTTAGTTCAAGAATAGGGGAAACGAGCGCTTGAAGGCCAGATTGTGGGGCCCCAAACACAACATGCCAGCTCACGACAGCAATTGAAGATTTCTACCAACGATTATCTCCCCGCTTGCGTTTCTTGCATGCGACGCTGTCACTGCGGACAGGTCCCTCCGAGGCCGGCTTATTCGGTCATCGCATTATGAAGCCGCTCCGATGGCCAGGCCCAGCGCAATCTTTCACCGCAGTATTACCCCTTTAATGCTTTTGTAAACTGATTCTTAGCAATATCCTGCGCTGGAGGGCGGCGACAAGTTTTAGCTCCTGCGGTGTGTACCGACCTTGCGCGCTCCTTGCCCACCGTCCAGACAGATGCTTTCCGCGGTCGCGCGCGTAGCGTCTTCTGCCTGCAGAAGACGCTCCGTGATTTTCAGCTCTATTCATATCTTGTATACCAACCAACTCAGCTAAGCTCGTCTAATGGTTGGCGACAATCGACATTCATCCCTACAAAGATACGCCGTGCCGGGGTGTCGCTTGCATAGACGCCCCCCGAAGCGCCGAAACCACCGGCGGCTTCCCCCAGAGCCGTAAACGCTGATTTGCTGTAGCATTTGATGGAACCTGCTAATAGCGGCGCCGTAGTCCTCAGCTCCAGCTGCGTCATACAGGCTACGTCACACGCGAAAAACTACGTCAATGCTACCTTGAATGGGGGACGAGAATCCGCATGTAAACAAGAAAAGAAAACAACACATAATCTAGTGATCGCGCGCTTGAAATCGTGACCTACTAGGGCCCCTTGAAGACAGGTTTTGAAAAGTGAAGCTGTTTAAACTTTCTTCTCTCCGTGCGGACCGCTAACAGGAAATTTTGCTTGGCGAAGTGGAGAGGGGGAACATGCTAGGCCAAGAAGTGCGAGGGAAAGTGACGAGGAGGCAAGGAGCCCACGAGCAGGCATTGGAGCGCGCGCCTCAAGAAAAAAACGCTTCCTGTGGTACGAATTGAACCTGGGTCCCTCGCGTTATGAAAGCGGTGTCTATCCGGTCGCGCTATCATGGAACTCGGGGTGTACAGCATTTCCTTTGGTTTCGTAGCGCGGGCGTTGGCTTTGGAATTTGGCTGAGTTAAGGGGACTTTGGCTTCGAAACTTTGGCAGTTAGGATTTTGGTCTTTAGGAGGGGGTATTGTGGACATTGATTTAACTCAGCTTTCATGGAGAAAGCTTCGATTTTTAAACATCTTTCTCTTGAGGAAGGGGCAGACCTAAGAATAGTCAAGTTAAGGCTAGTGAAGGCAACCAGCTCCGCCATTTTCTCAGTCTTGCAATCTCAATTGCGAAGGTGGCAGCATTTTTTAGGGAGTACGATATGGCGTTTTCGGTAGACAATTAGGGTTGCACTGACACCGCGATGAGAAAACTGTTGAATGCCACACTTGTATTCGTATAATTTCAGTCATTCTGGAAGGACCACCCTGTCCATACCCGAGACATTTTCGCCTCGACCAATGCTGTTGCAATAGTTCCCCACAATGTAGCGGCCGGTGCCGTTGGATGACACCTCGCCAGAGGGAATTCGTTTGGAAGGGATCGAGGCTACGTATCTGCATCCGGCAAAATCGACCCAGAAAAATGGGTGCATGCGGAGATAAAGAAGAAAAGGGTTGTCCATATCTAAAATTAAAGAATGTTATACGAGCATTTCGCCGACCATCCGCCACGTGGAGAGGGCGACGCCGAGGGACAGTTCAAACAAAAAGTAGTCCTTCTAGTTGCTTACGGAAGGGGAGAGAGAGAGAGAGAGAGAGAGAGAGAGAGAATGTGGGGAATTTGTTTTGAAGTTGATGGCAGGAACAGCAATAACGCGGATTCAGGTGTCTTTCCGGGGTACTGTAGCCCAACTCCAGGGGAGGCTAAGATTTACAGGACGTTCTAGGGCGGGTGCAAGCGTCAATGACAAAGTAAAAACGGTAAAGACTGGAGCGTTGTCATCGCGTCTCAGCTTTTGGAGGCAGTAAACAGGGCTGCAAAACTTCTATCGAAATGGTAACGATCCTCATGATGACACAGTAATATTACGATGAGTCCCTTCTGGTGTCGATGGGCTGCTCCTAAGTTGCTGTTCGTTTCGCAGCGGATATTCCTTGGAGGCAACCTAATACCCACTGGCGCCAAGAAAAAGTGAAATCGTTTTATCGAGTCATCGCCGCATTATTTACTTCGCCGTGCAAGCCGGCGGCTCTCGTACTCGGGCGTCCCTTGGTATGCCACCATTATTTATTCGCTTCTCGTGTTCCCGTAATCGATGGCGCAACGACATAATAGAAAGCTTAAGTGTCGCGCCAGTATGCGAGCCAGGAAACCGAGAGGAAGCTGTTCAGCAACAGCCCCTTCGTGCAGCTCAAGTAAGACGCAAAGTACGCTATATTGCGTACTTGTCCGACTTTTTCTTGAATTGTAGCCTTGTATGGGCGTAGGAGATACTTGTTTATTGCTCTGCATTTTGAACTGCTTCACATTGTAGAAGCAATAACTCGATAGCAAGTTCTGGTCGCTGTAACCATTATTTATGAATATTATTACGTGAGCAGAGAAATTCTTCCTACGGAATAAGTACGCCAGAAATGCATTCCCGCAATAATGTGCGCTGACGTGGAATTATATAATATATGAATTGACTCATCTTTTCTCCTAGTTTTATTCGTGATTCAACCTAGTTTGATTACTTTCTGCATATTTACTAACAAGTACGACGCAGTGTTTATAGCGATTTGTAAGTAGACATGGAAACACGGGCTCGGTTGCAATATTAACCGCAGTTATCATTCCCTCCGAACTCAAAACTCCCTTGCAGACAGTTCATGGTACATTCTACATAAATTCAGACAAACTGTGCTCCGCAGCAGCCCTTCTTATAACAGGACTCATGACATTCTGACGACGCCTTCAATCTTGGTAAGGACTAGAGTGAACTAGTTCACTCTAGTAAGGACGTAGCGGCTTCAGATTTCCTGGCGGGCACACGACCTCATGGTGGCCGACCCATTTAAGAAAGGGGCTCACCTAGAGGAATCTTAGGGCACCCGTAAGCAGGAGCCGTTCAGCGGCATATCCACTGCACGCCGCTTTCAATGACCTGTAAAGCATCTCTCTCTCTCTCTCTCTCTCTCTCTGTCTGTATGTCTTGGTTGGACCCCCCGGTTGCACTAGTAACAAGATCCAGAATAATTTGCTAAAGGCACGGAGTTGACTTTAGCTTGCAGACACGGAAAAAAATCAGCGATAAAGTTGAAGGACGACTGCAGAGAAAATTTCAACCTAAAACCCTGTTAATGTATGCCGTAAAGTTCCGAAACGTCGCCCACCCCCCTCTAGGGGTGAAATATTTAATTTACTAAAAGACCCAACCTCGCCCACCCGCCAAAATCGCCCCAGCTTCGACGCCTTCGAACGCCCGGTGAGCTCCCTCCGCGAAAACGTCCCGCGGCCGCGAGCACCGCCGATGTCTCGATTCTGAACGAAAGAGAAACATCCTGTCCGGCTTTTTTACTTGATATCTCCGCAGTTTTGGTTGGCGTGGCAGCCACTTTTTTTTGTAGTTTTTCGCACGTGACCTGAAAGTTCTCGCATCCGGTGTTTTTAACTTGATATCTGCAGTTTGGGTGGGCGTTCTTCGGAGCTTGCGGTAGTCTGTCTACAAAGACTGCGAAGCACAAATAATGGCACCCGAAATATTCTCATGTAAGAGGCAAGGGAACCGCAAAAATCGCCGATTTTGAAACCAAAATTGATGAAAGCGTGGCCGTTTAGATTACGCAAAAGTGGCGTCGCAGCCAGCGAGCGAGCTGCCGGCCACCCAGCCAAAGCATGCTCGGCAGCACTGGCAGCACTGCGACAAGCGCGCCGGAACTCGGCCGGTTTTCCAGCCGTCTGGCCGGCCGACCGGCGGGCCGCGCAATGTCACTTCCGCTTTATGGATGTTTGCAGTATCCGCCGGCCGCGGCTGCGCCACCTGCTAGAAATCTGTCTTCAACAGTTGCAGTTAATTAACCAGGTATCTCACGGGCTACGAGTCATGTCCCAGTTGATTCCGAGGCGCTTACTGCACGCTCAAAATAAATTTGGCCGAAGTGAACTTTAGCTGCAGTTGGCCCTTAAAACTCCGGAAGTGTGTTATTTATACTTTTATTTTGTAGTTCAGAAGGGGAATGGGTATATCGCAGCCGCCAGACCAGCCACCCAACCATA